>NC_056747.1:444192952-444347952 GCF_019279795.1 Protopterus annectens | reverse complement strand
GCAGACCTTCCCATGTGTAGGTTTAACTGAAGATAGTAACAGCCCTCCAGTTTATATAGATAATGATAGAGTTAACAATATGCTTGCCAGGTGATTTGAATTTCCAAGTGTAGGAGTGGTATCTTGCAAAAAAATACAATTGTGTAAAATCTTACTATAACCGTAGATATCCTTCTTCTCACTATTGCAGTATTCTTTAGAAAGACCCCTCAGCCAGAAGTAGGGCAACATAAAGTAACAGGGGGCAGGAGAGAGGGACAGAATACTGTAATAGTGAGAAGTAGGACATTTACCATTATAGTTAGATCTTATACAACTGTACTATGCCCTTCCTTATCACTGTTGCAGTATTCTTTACTCTTGGGAAAGTTCAAAAGCTTCTGGAAAGTATGGGAGGAGGAAAGCACAGAAGAGCCCTCCTAAACCCCAAGAAGGATGGCCCTGGCAAGGCCTGCCCAGGAAATGACATCCAAATTATAATGTTACATAAAGCTGTGAACAGAAGACCATATAACAGCTTCTAAGATGGATCTAGTATCCAGACATTTGAAAAAAGCAAGAGAAAATGCCACTGCCCTAGTAGAGTAAGCAGGAACTGAAAAGGAAAGCTGCTTGCTATGAAAAGAATAGCAAAAAGAAATGGCCTTAGAAATCCTGATTATATAATTAGCTTAGATACTGCCAAACCAAATTTCCTGACATGGAAAGAAACAAAATGCTGCTCATATTTCCTGATATGTTTTGTCTTGTCCAAGTAATATCCAAGCTATGTAGATCCAATGTGTGAAAAACCCTTTTACTAGGATTATTTGGAGAAGGGAAAAAAGGAGGAAGATGAATCACTGATAAGGACAAATCATTAACCAACCTGAGCATAAAGGGAAGAGATGTACTAAGAATAAACCCTGTCCCTTTGAAAAAGCAAAAAGGTGGAACTGCCGTAAGTGCTTGAAGTTCAGAGACCCTCTTGGCAGAAGAAAGTGTCACCAACAATAAGATCTTCCAAGTACAATGTTATAAGGAAGAACCTGCCGGCTCAAAAGGGTACTGGTTCAGTTTCTCAAGAACAAAATTAGGGTCCCAAGATGGAGGAATAGGAATGACTTTTAAAAATTGTTTGTCTTCAAAACTTGAAGCCAAAGATGGATTTAGAGGCAAACAGGCACTAATGGCTGACAAATTAACTTAACAGATGAATCTGCCAAACCCGAATTAACCAACTCACACAAACAGAGAAGGACTATAGGAACCCCCCACAATAAAATGGTTCAAGTCATGCCCGAGACACCATATAGAAAGTATCTTCCATTTAGCCACATATGATTTTCTAGTAGTTGGTTTTCTGGCCTCCTGCAAAACCTGCAAAACCCAAAGCACATCCTCAGAAAACTGATGCCTGAAAGTAATAAAAACCCTATCATTCCAATTGCCAACTGAAGGGTGGACAAGTGAAAGTTAAATGAGAGATCTATGTGACAAGATTAATCCTGTTAAGATCCATCCTGTGAGGTAACTTGTGATTATTGCCCCCTAGCCAGGTGAAATAGAAGGGGGGTAGATTAGTGGTGTCTAGGCCAAAAAGGAGTCACAAGCAAATTTTCGGTGTGTTTATACCACATGATCATGTGCATGACCTTTGGTAGTAGAGGAAGGGGGGATAGGCATACAGAAACATACCCTTCCAAGGAAAAGACATGGCATCTTATTTCCAAGCCAGAGGATTTGGCAATCGTGAACAAAACTGTTTAGAGAGGAGGCAAAATATCTACGTGAGGAGTACCCCACCTACATACTAGGTCCAGAAACACCTCCCCATGAAGCATCCATTTATAAGGATTTGTCCTGGAAATGCTGAAAGAGTCTGCTACCAGATTTTGCTCTGAAGGAATATATATGCCTGAAGAACCAAGTGATGATATATTGCAAAATCCTTAGGCTAAAGAGCCAGCCTACAAAGAAGGTAAGATTTTGTGCCCCCTTGCTTGTTGATGTAACATGACTGTGTTATTCTCTGTAAAATCCTTTAGAGGACTTGGACCCAAAAGGGAGTGAAAAGCCTGGAGAGCAAGGTGTACAGCCCTCATGTCCTTGATGTTGATATGGTTTGTAAAGTTGTTGATAGGACCAAAGTCCCTGGACTTTTAGATTTCTGGAGGAGGCCCTCCAACCATGGTTGAAACCATCTGTGTACAGCTCCTGAGTGGGGAGGGTAACCTGAAAAGGCAGACCTGGATTCAGGAAAGTTTGGTGAATACACCAGCAGAGCAACTTGAGACAAATTAAGAGAGGAGCCAGAGCCTGTATAGGATGGCAGTGCTGGATTCAAACAGTCTTAAGATACCATTGAAATGTCCTCATGTGGAGTTTGGCAAAGAGAACCATGGGAATGGTCGATGCCATGTATCCCAGGGCTCAGAGAAATTCCTTTGCAGGACTGGAAGATGAAGAGGAGACTGGAAGTAAGCAGTCAAAGAAATAACCTTTGGAGGCAGGAGACAAGCAAACTTTGGAATAGTCTGAATTTTGTAACCTAAATACACCTGGTCCTGAGAAGAATTCATTATAGACTTTTTGAGACTGAGGGTGAACCCCACACTGTGCAGAAGCATAGTAAAGTTTAGCTTTCAAAGCAGGAGCTGATGAAAGGGGGCACAGATTACCAGATCATCCAAATAAGGGAATATTTGAATTTCCTGAAATATGCAGAAGGCTACCAAAGGGACTAGACATTTGGTAAAGATGCTTGGAGCTGTAAAAAGACCAAACGGCAAAGTAGACAACTGATAATGAGAAGTAGAAGAAACAGAGAAATTCAAAAGTGCACAAACTTTCTAAAGAGAAGTTGAATAAGAGTATGGAGGCAAGTGTCTTTCAAATCCAGAAATAACAGAAAGAATTAAGAAAGCAACAGAATGAAAAGTGTCTGTAAAGGCAACATCCTGAAAGAAGAGACCTCAAGAAAGGAATTGAGAAAAGACAGGTATAGAATGAGTCTCCACATCCTCTCCTTCCTGGGAACCAGAAACATCCTGGAATGAAGACCTGTTCCCTGTTAAGACAATGAGAAAGGCTGGATGGCTCCCACAGACATTGCCAACATCCTAGCTGACAGGTTCAGTGCAAACTTCTCCCCCCTCTCCCCACCAAAAGGGCAAATATCTATCCCAACAGAGTGCTGCCCCCCTGACATCTCAGATGCTCAGGTAAGAGCCGCCCTCTCCAAAGCAAAAATCACAGCATCAATGGGACCAGATGGTGTCCCAGGCTGCGTCCTACATGAACTCCAAGAAGAGATAAACCCAAACATAAAACTACTGTTCAGTCTTAGCCTTACTACAGGATATGTACCCAAAGAGTGGTGTACAGCAACAGTGGTCCCTCTCCACAAAGGTGGTGCCTCAACGGATCCCGGAAACTATCGCCCCATAAGCCTGACTAGCTTGCTCTGCAAAGCTATGGAAAGGATCATCATGGACCTCATAAATAAAGATATTGGGGACCTACAGACACTGGATCCTACCCAGTCTGGCTTTGTTAAGGGCAGATCCTGCCTCTTAAACCTGGTCGATTTCTTTGAAACAGTCACCAAGGCCATTGACGAGGGGAAGGTGGTCCACACAGCCTACCTGGACCTCGCAAAAGCCTTTGATACAATACCCCACTCGGGCATTATAGATAAGCTCACCAGCTTAAATATAAACCCCTATGTCACTAGATGGGTTGCAAACTGGCTCAAGGACAGAACCCACATGGTTAGAATTGCTGGAGCCATGTCAGACTCCAAACCAGTTACAAATGGCATCCCACAAGGCTCAGTCCTGGGACCTCTCTTGTTCAGTATATATTTCTCGGCGGTACAGGCCAACATGGAAGGACTGTGGCTGACCAAGTTCGCAGATGACTGCAAACTGGGCACCATAATCAACTCTCTAGCCGACAAAAGCATCCTCCAAAAGGGCTTCATAGAAACAGACAGCTGGTGCTAGAGCCATGGCCTCAAGCTAAACGCCAAAAAGTGTATAGTCATCCCCTTTGGCAAAAACAAAGTGCCCACAAATGACCACATAGGTGGTATTCCATTAAGTACAGAAGAAGTCATTAGGGACCTGGGGACCAAAGTTGATAGCAATCACTCATTTGACAACTACGTGGCCAAAGTGGTTAAAAAAACATTTTATATAGCCCACCTAATCATGAAGGGATTCACATCTAGATCAGGGGAGGTCATCGTGCCTCTTTACTCATCCCTCATCAGGCCCATAATTGAGTACAATGCCCCTTTTGGGATGTACCCTACCAGACACCTGCAGCAACTGGAAAGACCCCAAAAGTACCTCACCAAGAGGATCAAAGGGCTCAAACAGATGCCATATGCTGCCCGGTTAAAGAAACTCCAGCTCTACTCAGTGGCATACCGCCTGCTCAGAGGCGATCTGTGCCTGATGTATAAAGCCATGTCCAACCCGGAATTAATGGACATGCTGCACCTCAGAAAATCCAAATCCCATCGAGCTACATGCTCAAGAGACTTGAACCTCAACACTGAAATAAATAGGACATGCTGGAGGGACAGATTCATATCCCAGAGGCTCCCTTCACTCTGGAATAAAATCCCAGTCTAGGTTAGGCAGAGTCCCACATTGACTCTCTTCAAGAGGAACCTTGATGAGTGGATGGGAGATCGTAGGTTTACCCCGGCTATCACTTCTGTGTCACTGTTAGACAGAGGCACAGTATACTAACCTCAAAAAAGGCATAGCAAAATTAATTTAAAATGGGTGGCGAAAGCCAAACACACTCTGGCTAGGCTTATAAATGCCCTAGGGCAGATAGCCTAGTATGAACCTATGAACCTATGATCTACCAGATCTTGAGGAATCAAAGGAGAATGTGAGAGCTGGTAAGGAAGAGTCTGAAGAAGGCCAAAGAATGGAAGAAGAAACTTCCAAGCCATAAAATAATCATTGTGGATAATGGAGAGAACTCAGGAATCTGTGGATATCTGTCACCAAACAGGAAAAGAATGAGGCAGCCCAAAGGACAGAGGAATCTGGCTGATGGGAACGTTTTGCTGTATATCAAATAAAGGTGGTTTTGTTAGGAAAATAAGGTTTTTGGCCATTAGAACTCTGGAAGGGCTTGTCTACCAAGCTGTCTAGTTTTTATCTGTTTGTGAAAAAAAAAACAAACTAAAAAAATATATCCTTGTTTTTTTCTCCTTTACTGAACGAGAATAGTCCAGTATTCAGATTTTGCTGATCTCTGGGCTGTGTCATAGTTCCTGTGTTGTCCATATCCTTATTTGGATAGGAGGAAGCTTCTTTGTTCACCAGTGGGAGTGGGGAGCACTGAGCAGCCTATTTGTCCCTAAAGGAGTGGTTCCAGCTCAGCAACTTGTAGTTTATTGGCCATTTTGGGCCATTTCCTAACTCTTTCTAAGCCCCTGCTATGAAGCCCGCTTTAGAGCACTTTTGCGCGATTTTGCGCGAAGTTGCGCATAGCGCAGCATCGGGCAGCGCCGGTTAATCAAGTTTAAACTATTTCTGGCTCCGCTAAGTCTGCTCTTCAGTTTTTCCCTTAGAACTGCTCTACTTTCAATCTAAACAGTCTATTCTCAATCTGAAAAGCCCAGCACTTGCTCCTAAAGCATTTTTACACAGGTAAAGCACTCTTAAACAAAAAGAAAGCACTACATCCACCTACAATCCCCTTGAGTACCCATTTCCCTATAGGTCCTTTCTGACTCAGTTACACAGCAATCCCTTACACTATTCTAGCATGTCGAAGGGTCAATTACTGGTGTCCTCTCCAGTTCAGCTGGTGAATCTGGGAATCTTGAGGCAATGTTATAACTGCCTCATGTACACAGACAACCCTCTCCTCCTCCCATCAAATACAAATATATGTGAGAGATGCAACTATATAGCCAAACTGGAGGCTGAGCTCCCTCGACTCAGTATTGGCAAAACCAGTCAGGAGGAGAAGGTAACCACACACACACCACAAACCCAGTCTCACATAGACCTATCACAACTACAAACCAAACACATAAACACGCAAAAACATACTCGGAGGCTCTAATTAAAAATCTACCAAAATAACAGAGGCCTCCAAAGCAGACATCCAAGCAACCACTACCTCAAAACATAGCACATGCAACACATAGTTCACAAAGTCAGTGTGCCAAACAGTCACAGCCCTTAAGGCCAAACAACATGCCTGATACACTTGCAATAGGTGACTCCATAGTCAGACACACTGACGTCCCGCTCACCAGACTGAACAAGGAAAAGGTTACAGTAAGCTGCCTATCGGGCGCTAGAATCCGCCACATAACACAAGCACTCAGGTCACTCCAAAGCAAGTACAAATATGACTCAGTCATTGTCCATGCCGGTGTGAATGACCTGAGACGTACCTCCCTAGACTACATGAAAAGAGACATAGAGGAGCTCTCTGATTATGTAGCCCAGGCCGGTATGACCCTGACCCTGAGCAGCATCTTACCCTTACCAAGAATGATGCCACAGTACAAAGACAAAATGATCAGCTTTAACAATTGGCTCAATTACTGGTGTCATTCTAAGGGGATCCAATGTCTGTCTGCTTGGGATGACATGCTTGACAAGCCACGCTGCTTCACAAGGGACGGTTTGCACCTGTCACCCCTGGGCTTCCAGATATTGGCCAAGGCTCTTGCCACCCTCATAGTGCTTTTTTTAGGCAAGGCTCAAAACACAAACCCACCTCCCTAGAAAACACAAGTGGAAAAAAAACTAAGGGTAATGCTGCTCAATGCCAGAAGTCTAAACCTCAAGATGCATGCTCTCGAAGCCCTCCTCAGTATGGAGAACATAGATGTCTGTGCAGTGACTGAAACCTGGTTCAAGGCTCCTGAGAGCACTCCAGCACTACCAGGTTATACCTCATATCATGCTTTTCAGCCTCAGAACTTGGACCGAACCACAAAAAAAGGGGGAGTATCCCTATTCATCAAAGATACCCACACCTCCAGGTTAGTGGCAATGCACGAAACATCGGAGACCATCCAGGTGCAACTAACCATAGGCAAAACTGCCCTACAGTTTGTAGCATGCTACAGACCACCCTCTCAAACTCAGGAACCCCACTCAGCCTTCCTGAAGACACTGGAGAGTATGAATGTCTCTCCAAATACCATCATATTGGGAGACTTCAACTACCCAAACATAGACTGGGAGCATTACTCAAGCCCCAGCACCCTAGCCCAAAGGTTCCTAGAATTCATAAACTCAAATGCAATGGAACAACTAGTCACCACTCCCACAAGAGGAGATAATATACTAGACCTGATCATCACAAACATGGGGACACAATGCTCCACACCAGAAGTATACCCCTCATTGGTGAGATCAGACCATAAATTAATCTCACTGAAAATCCACATCCCGCCCCCACCCCCAGCACAAACGACCACAGTGAAGAATTTCTCAAAAACTGACTTCACAATTCTTAAGACTGAAGTGGTATCCTTCAAGGCCCCTGGGCCAGTGGAAACCACAGCCCACACCGCTGAATCCCTTATAAACACTTTGTACGGACACCTTCAAGAATGCATGGATCATGCAATCAGAAATAAAACCAAGACCCATTCCCCCAAAGGCAGGCATCCTGTCTGTTGGATCCCAGCCATTAACAAGCTTTACAACAGGAGGAGGAAGCTACTACATGACAGAGCAAAATCCCCAAAAGGGAAGGCATCTCTGATCAGTACTAGCAAAAAACTACGATCACTCATAAAATAATCCAAGGCCAACTTTGAGAGAAAAATTGCAAAAAACACTAAAGACAATCACAAGACCTTCTTTAGTTATGTTAGAAACCTGGGTGGAAACTCCCAGATATGCTCAGAGCTAGTCCAAATGACAAAAAATACACTGAACCTACAGACATTGCCAACATACTGGCAGACAGGTTCAGTGCAAATTTCTCTCCCCCTCCCCCCAAAGGAGAAATATCTATCCCAGCAGAGTGTAGCCTCCCTGACATCTCAGATACCCAGGTGAGAGCCACCCTCTCCAAAGCTAAAAACACAGCATCAATGGGACCAGACAGTGTCCCGGGTTGCGTGCTACATGAACTCCAAGAGGAACTAAATCCACACATAAGGCTGCTGTTTAATCTTAGCCTTACTACAGGATGCATACCCAAAGAATGGAGTACAGCAACAGTGGTCCCACACCACAAAGGAGGTGCTTCTACGGACCCTGGAAATTACCACCCCATAAGCCTGACGAGCCTGGTCTGCAAAGCTATGGAGAGGATCATTATGGAACTCATAAACAAAGACATTGGGGACCTACAGACACTGGATCCTACCCAATTCGGCTTTGTCAAGGGCAGATCCTGCTTTTTGAACCTGGTCGACTTTTTTGAAACAGTCACTAAGGCCATTGATAAGGGTAAGGCAGTTCACACAGCCTACCTTGATCTTGCAAAAGCCTTCGACACAATACCCCACTCGGGCATCATAGACAAGCTCACCAGCTTAAATGTAAACCCATATGTCATAAGATGGGTTGCAAACTGGCTCAAGGACAGAACCCACAAGGTCAGAATTGCTGGAGCCATGTCAGACTCTAAGTCAGTCACAAGTAGTGTCCCACAGGGCTCGGTCCTGGGACCCCTCTTGTTCGGCATTTATTTTTCCGAGCTGCAAGCAAACATAGGAGAATTGTGGCTGACAAAGTTTGCAGATGACTGCAAACTGGGCGCCATAATTGATACTCCAGCGGACACAAGCATCCTTCAGAAAGGCCTCATAGAAATGGATAACTGATGCCAGAGCCATGGTCTTAAACTGAATGCCAAAAAATGTATAGTCATACCCTTTGGGAAAAACAAAGTACCCACAAATTACCACATAGGTGGTAATCCATTAAGCACAGAAGAAGTAATCAGGGACCTAGGGACCCAAGTTGACAGTAACCTCTCATTTGACACTCACATTGCCAAGGTGGTTAGGAAGACCTTCTATATTACCCACCTTATCATGAAAGGATTCACATCTAGATCAAGAGAGGTCATTGTGCCCCTATACTCTTCCCTTATCAGGCCCATAATTGAGTACAATGCCCCATTTGGGATGTACCTTACCTGACACCTGCAGCAGTTAGAAAGACCCCAAAAGTACCTCACCAAGAGGATCAAGGGTCTCAAACATATGTCATATGCTGCCCGGATGAAGAAACTCCAGCTCTATTCAGTTGCATACTGCCTACTCAGAGGCGATCTATGCCTGACATACAAGGCCATGTCCAATCCAGAATTAATGGACATGCTCGACCTCAGAAAATCCAAATCCACCAGAGCCACGAGAGCGAGAGATTTGAACCTCAACACAGAAATAAATAGGACATGCTGGAGGGACAGATTCATAACCCAGAGGCTCTCTACACTCTGGAACAGAATCCCAGTCGATGTTAGGCAGAGCCCCTCACTGACTCTCTTCAAGAGAAATCTTGACAAGTGGATGGGAGATCGTAGGTTTACCCCGGGGGTCATCTCTGTCACTACTAGACAGTGGCACAGTAAACTAAACCCTAAATGGGCATAGTATTCTCATTCCAAGGGGTGGCGAAAGCCACACACACTCTGGCTAGGCTTATAAATGCCCTAAGGCAGATAGCCTAGTATGAACCTATGAACCTATAATATAAGATCCTAGAGTAGGACACACCTATAGTCACTGTATGCAGTTACAGCAGTAAAACAGCAATACACAAATGATGTATAATAGAACAGGTAGTAAAAATTATACAGTGTTTTCTAAAATAGCAGACTCCAGTATCATGGTGTATGACTAGAGACTGGCTTTGCTGACACACCACCCACTTCAGCACTCAACAGTCACCAGTAAAATGAAGAGACATTGGCTCAGATCCCACAAAGCACATACCAAGAGGCAACAAACTTGGATACCACACAATAATTCTAAGGTGTTACAGAACATATGTTTCGAAATAGGCTCAGGCACCACACAATGACTGGTTCTAGGAATTATCAGACCTGGTTGGCACACTTGGATGCTGCCTTATATAGCTAATGTTAATAACTTGCCTGATTCAAAGGGAAATATATATATATATATATATATATATATATTTTTTTTTTTTTTTTTGCAATAACTGTCGATGATGACTATGAACCAGTCTGATAGCAGCAAAGAGTTATTATAAAGATAATTTTAATAACTGATCATGTGCAGCAAAAAAAAATATTATAAATAGTAGTGGGGAAGGTGGCGCAGATGAGCAGAGAGGAACAAGGAATTCAAATAAACAGAAGAGCACAAATCAAAACAGCACACATTAGAAACAAGCAATGCTACCAGTAGCAGTAATCAACAACAATGTAGTAAAATTTAAAAGCTATACTTAACTAAAGTTACAGACAATCAGAAAATACATGAATAAACTATTGTAAATGAATCCTGAAGCAACCAGAATGCCTAGAATATCTTCAAATGTCATACTTTCACTAGCCAGAAAAAAAACAGTGCTGTTGAACCAGGAAAATATATTGATGAGATGAATGCCATTACAGCTAGCCTGCAGCAAAGGTGGCAGCTACATTTTCTGTCAATCCTCAATTACAAAATAATATAATTATTTCAGATTAATGACATGAGACATTCCTGGCCCAAAAATCTAGAAGATAAAACCATGGAAGGGAGCAAGGCTAAAACAGAAAAATGTTCATGCTGTTTGAATCACTTTCCTTGTTAAATACACTGAGGCCTTCCATGCTGTTGCTGCTGCCCTTCAAGAAGTGATAAAAGACAGCAAAAGAGAACTAAAAATAGAGAAAAATCACAAGTAGAACTACAAACAACTAACAAATGATAACCAAAAGAAAAAATAAGCAGCATCTCAGAATTGCAACTCCTACAAGGAAAGGTGAATGGTTATTGGAAAAATTGCCAACCTCCTGGAAGGAGATTTTCTCAGAAAAATTAAAAGAATGCATCGCCAGGTTAGTTACAGAAGAAATTATATCCTTTCATTATTTTCACATACATAGGGTAAAGAAATGAACAACCAGCTGTTGCTCCCACCACATCCAAAGAATGGCTCGTTTAATATCACCAACAACACAGAGGCATGCAATGAAAAGAAAAATCTCAGCTTTGTGGATGACTTTTCATTCAAGCTCTACTAGATGAAAGAAAGAATTACAACCTATCCACATGCATTGTATAGCACACTGTTATATAGCCTAGCTAACCCTCTCAATGGCAATTCAGACAATGAGGATTCAGAGCAAAATTGAAGTCTGGAAATTCATGCAACAAGAGCTCTCCTGGATGCAAAATCCTGACCAGAAAGGTGACAAAGTCATCACCTCAATTAAAAATGTACAAAATAAGTTGTTTTTACAGCATGTATTATTTTGGATGAGTTGTCACTACTGGACAATGTCATATCTGTTTCTGCATTTGCCCACTTGTATTTTTGTATATAGCAGTAATCCCAGAAGTCATCATCCCTCATGTGAACATTCAATTACCTGGCATGTCTATGTTTCTGTTTGTCAAAGAAGTAATTATAGGTCACATAACTGTGCCCTAGTATACCTGCCATGCCATGCTTCACTCTGACAAGCTTGTTGTGATTTCACCAGGCTACCTCTGTGGTATAATTTTATAAACAATAGTAAGGTCTTTTTGTGCGCACCATTGGTTCTTTTTTGTGTTTACTTGGTATAGATTTATCCCATAGATTCAGTCATGGTGTTCCCTGTCTGCTACATTTTCACTGAAATGCAGGCACATATTTTTGTCTTGTTACTGAAGTTTCTGTTGTCAGATTCCTTCAAAAATTGTACAACATTTCTGTGATGTCTGTATTATGTATCATGTGCCTTTGACCCATGCTATGGCTGCAAAAGTTGTTTTTATCAGCCCACCTATCCAGTTATGAAATACTTTTTTTCCAAATGGATTATTTTGCCTTGGTATTCATATGCAAGGATTCAATAAACTCCATGTAGGCTCTGTGTAGAGCCTACACTGAGTTTACCTGTGTACATGGCCGCAAAGTGTTGTCGGTAGCGCATACTGCATATTCATGAATTACATCACGTGTAAGTGAGGTTGCGTGGCGCATCCCAGATCTATAGGCTGAGAAAATTCACAGAACAGCATGGATAATGAATCCTTGTTGGCATCGACAGTTCATCCTCATGACGCACCACCAGAAGATTATGCAGTCAATCCATCCATCCCAAATGACAATCTGACATCCACAAATCCTATCCCATCTTGTGTCCTTATTTTTTTTATTTTTAGTCTTCCATTGCATGTTTCTGCGACATGCCATGGTATTTGCCGATGCTTATTGGGTTTGCGCAGTGGGACCACCCATATACCAGACATCTAAAAATAGAAACGGGATGCTTTAAATACATATCACTGCACAACACTGTGCATTGCACAATCCCACTAAGCGGAGCTGCATTATACTTATACCTTGGAGTGAATAATAAGTACTAAAACTACATGATGATGTCACTACTCCTGTTGTGACATGGCTTAAGTCTTGGACTCGAGTGCAGATGGTTCTGGGTTCTAATACAGGTAATGCATATTTTTTCTTCTATTTATATGCATATTTTTTCTTGCAAATTGTTTTATATTTACTTGTATATTGTCTTGGTGATGCTCTTTGCCAAGATATTTGAAAAAGGTGCACAGCTCTTAGCATCACGCAAATATGTTTTTTTATACATATATTTATACAATGTAGGTTTGTGTGACAGTAAGCAGTGCACCCCATTTTCAAATGTATCAAATTCTAGACAGTGCACACTCTCAGTAAGTGCAAGTGGCATGGAAACCATGGTATTTAAAGGGGAATACTGGGAATTTCAATGTATACATTAAGGACTGACTTCTGCAGCAATGTCTGATGCAGGTAAAGGTGTGCATTTTAGAGCACAGCGCTGGGCTCTCCAGGAGTCCAAGGTTTTTATTGGGTTCCTGGTTAGGTATCATGGCCCAAGCCTTTTGCAGGAGTACTACACTGGCACCCAATATAGAGCAGAAGCCTGTAATAGTTTGGCAAGGGCACTTACCAGTGCGAATGATATCCCCAGCACTGGTGAACAGTGTCATCATCACGATGATGACCTCTGTAGGAGAAAGAGGGATACCCTTGACCAGTGGATTATGGATTGCCATGCAGGGAATACCCTGGTGATGTGTAAATATGATTTACATTTATTACCTGCAAACCATTGGTATTCATAACTGGTTTTTTTTCTTTTTGAACAGCTGTAGAAGAGAGGTCCTCAAATCCGAGGTCCCACACTAGTTGACTGGAGAGGATGAGCCAATCATGTAGCAAATAAGAATAATTATATAAAGCACTCTTATTGTAGCCTTAACAGTTATGGATGGAGTAGTTGGTATATCATACTGTATGTTTTTGAAAATGATTATCTGTACAGTACCTTGCAATACTACTTCTATCTGCTGAAAATTCAGATTTAAGAATCACTGGTTTGCTTTGGTCATTGTAGGATTCATAGCTGTATGGCAAGTACTTTATTTAGAAGTCAATAAATAAATGAGTGTTGAAATTTTATGTTAAAGGAACTCTTATGCAGCTATCCATGAGTGTGATAGCAACATTTGAAATATCTTCCTAATTATGGGTCCTTGTACACCCAGTATTGTATGATATGTCCAGATATCCAGCTCTAAAAAGTGGAGAGGTGTGGTCTAATATGCAAAGAAGTAGTTGCACATTCTCAGATAACAGTGCCTGTGAGTCTATAAAGTGTAACTTGAAAGAAAGTTTGCAATATGTTGTATTCAAATGGAAAAGTACAGTATTACAGCAGACATCGCTTGTGGCTTGTAATACCACACTCAAAATATAAAAATCATCTGATTACAATACTGTCTTAGCTTTTCTTCAATAGTAATACAGTACTGCAATGTAATTATCATTATAGCATCTGAAGTGCAGGCCTTCAGGCCTGTGCCTGCAGTGGCCTGCTGTCACATCTAAGCACTAGACATGAAGTCCAAGTAATACAGTGATTTATTAGCAGTTGTAACTATTGATAGTTATTTTTGAAAGCTTGTTGTATAATGTGTCAAGTTGCTAATGTTCTTCTTTTTTTCTCTCACCCCACCCATATCTTCTTTTTGTTATTTTTGTATTACTTATTTTTATTATGCTTTATGTATAATTATTATATTATTTCTTTAATCATATTTCACCTTATTATATCATTTTTATTATTTTTATGTTTTGTTTATCATGCTTATTTTTATCTTTGCTTTATGTTAACTTTCATTATGTATCATTCTGTTTGCATTAATATTATTTAACATTTTTTAATAATGTTTATATTTTTTTGTTTGATAAAATCTTTGATTACTTTTGTTTAATGTTTTTTTTTTTATTTTTTGTTTGTTTTTTCTTTATGTTAATACTACAGCACAACAGGGTAGGCTGGTTCCTGCATGCTGTGAGTGACACTCACATATCTGTAGCATTCCATCAGTCCTACATTCATCCATCCAATGTTTGAGGGTATACCTGTTCCTCATCCTGAGGTCTTGGTAGTGATTTATACACTGTTCCCCAGTGCAGGAAATATCTGTAACAGTGGACAAATCCCAGGCCAAACTATTCCATGGATCCAATTTGTAATCTGATCCACAATAGTGCTCCTGCAATAGCCAGGGCCCATAATCATTCACTACGAGTCCAACAAACACTTTGGACTCCTGCATACTATATCTTTCAGAACAAAATCTCAAACCTTCACTGTGAATGCCAGTCATCTGTAATGAGGATGAACATCAATGTACAATGTGTTTACCGACCAATTACAGTTATAACAGATACTGAGAATGTGGAACATAGCGATCTGCAAAATTTGAAAATGGTGCACACTGCTTACCATTGCGCAAACACGGGCAACATGTTTGTGTGAAGCTGATTATGCACAATATGCGAAATAATACTTATATCATTATAAAAACTGCCTCAGCCATAGGTTCATAGGTTCATAGGTTCATAGGATGATACTAGGCTATTGGCCCGGAGGCTCTTATAAGCCAAGCCAAGAATTTTGCCCATGTTTCCTCAAAGACAGCACCTGTTTTTCCTGTCCAGTAGGGACACATGAGGGATCCCAGGAATGTATCTTCTGTTTTCCATCCAGTAATCCAGGTTCCTTTTAAAGAGGGCTAGAGAGGTACTCTGGTTGACATGGAGAGGGAGTCTATTCCACAGATGGGGGAGTCTTTGGGACACAAATCTATCCTGCTAACAAGTTCTATTAATGTCACAGACCAGGTTAAGGCCTTGTATGCAGGTGGGCTGTGCAAGTGGAGTTGTCTTACAGATATGCATCAACTCTATCAAGGCTGGGTCTGAAATGGCCTTGTATGCCAGATGCAGGTCACCTCTGAGCAGTCTGTATGAGACTGAGTAGAGGGACAGGGCTTTTAGCCTATCTGTATAGGATAGGTGTTTGAGACCCTGGATTTTCCTGGTCAGGAACCTCTGTGTTCTCTCCAACTGCTGCCTGTGCTTGGCAAAGTACATGCCGAAGGGGGCATTGTACTCGATAATGGGTCTGATAAGGGAAGAGTACAGGGGTGTTATGACCTCTTTGTTCCTGGATGAAATACCCTTATTTATGAGGTGGGTCATGTAGAAAGCCTTACATATAATGGAGGCAGTGTGGTGGTCAAAAGTCAGGTTGCTCTCAACCTGGGTGTCCAAGTCCCTCACAACTGATTGCATGCTTAGTATGTTGTTATTAATGTGATAATTACTGAGGATGATATTTTCCGCAAAGGGGATAATGATGCATTTCTTGGCATTTAGTTTTATGCCATGCTTCTGGCACCAATCATTAGTTTGGGTAAGACCCTCTTGGAGGATGTTCCCATCACTAGGGGAATTTAAGACAGTGCCCAGCTTGCAGTCATTGGCAAACCTGGTCAGCCACAGACCACTGATTTTGGCTTGTACCTCAGAGAAGTATATCCTAAACAGTAGAGGCCCCAAGACTGATCCCTGGGGTACATCGCTCATTACGGGTCTATTAATAGAGGTGGCTTCCCCTACTTTGACTGAGTGGGTTCTATCAGTGAGCCAGTTAGCTACCCATCTGGAAATGGGTCTAGGACAGTCTACCAAAAGACTGTTTCACCGAAAGTGAAACGGGCTGTCACAGTTTCACAAAAGCACTTTTTAATGAAAAAAGTGCTTTCGTGAAACTTTTATAAAAGTACAGGGAATCGGGGGGGAAGTGGTACTGGGCGAGATAGGACTATAGTGGGGATAAGGGAATATTCCCTTTTCCCCACTGGAGTGTGATCTTGGAGTGAGAATATAAATGTAAGGGATGTGGGGGGCAAGCCCCCCATGTGGGGGTTGCAGAGGGGTGAAGCCCCCCTGCGTAAACATGATGTGCATGTTTTTTTTTGTTTTTGTGTATGTGTGTATGTGTTTTACCTTCAGTTTACCGAAACTGCTTTTTTGGTGAAAGCAGTTTCGGTAAACGGTGTTCAGTAGGGTTGGATTCGGACAGTTGCTCTTTCGATTAACTGTCCTAGATCCCTGGAAACATGTGGGTTGATGCCTAGCTGGGAAGGTTTACTTATTATGCCTGACTGGGGAATAGTGTCAAGGGCTTTGGCTAGGTCAAAGTAGGTGGTGTGCACTGTCTTCCTCTCATCCATGGCTTTGGTGACTGTTTTAAAGAAGCTGACCAAGTTTAACAGGCATGATCTCCCTTTGACAAAACCAAAACTGTGTGGAGTCAAGCATTTGGAGGTTGGCAATGTCCTTGTTTATAATGTACATGATAATGTGTTCCATGGCCTTACAGATCAGGCTAGCTAGGCTGATGGGCCTATAATTGCCTGGGTCAGTGGACACTCCACCTTTGTGTAGAGGGATGACAGTGGCTGTCCTCCATTCAGCTGGGATATAGCTGGTGCTCAGGCTTTGGTTGAATAGGGTGTCTAATGGAGCTGAGACCTCATGCCTGAGTTCATGTAGGATACAGCAAGAGATGTTATTGTGTCCTATGGAGACTGTATTTTTTGCCTTTGACAGGGCGTTAAGGACCTGCTCCCTGGAGATGATGGGAGGAGGCAGGTTCTGGGGATGTCCCAGTTTACTGATGGTGGGGGAAAGGGGGAAACAGCTAAAGTTAACTTTGTGTATGTGTCTGCCTGTTTGAACTAATATTCATTAACCCCTGGAGAGCACTCTGCTTTGGCTTGTAAGCAGCACCCACCCACACACACTCACACTCATCTTCCATTTCTCTTTTAGCCCCTTCTGCTAGCAAACAGTATCCATAACTGATCAAATACTGTATGTTTGTTAATTTAAACTGAGACCACAGTAGCCTACTAATACAAGGTTATCCTGTTCTTCCACCTGAGAAATGGTTAAGAAATGACATACAGCTTCAAAGCAGTCCTTGGTCAATTCTGATTGTTTCTTAAACACAAACCTGTCTTTGCTTGGATCTTGGCTCATCCTGCTCCATTCCCTCTTGCTATACTCGGGCTCACTCCACTCTCCTCCCTGCCCCTGTATCCCTCCCGCCCCCCCCCCAATACCTGTAATTTAAACTTGACCAAGCTACACCGATCAGAGTTCACACCACCAAATCTGCTTGAGTAATTATAACTAACCCCTCCCATTACAAATTACTACTTATTTGCAATACATTTGCACTCACACACAGTAGCGACTACCCAATAGAAACATACTCAGTAAACACCCCAAACATCTCATACATAACTTTTAACATTGAATATATTAAATTATAATCCACCCCTCCTATGCCAAAACATCCTACCACATTAACGCAAACTATCCGTATTACCTTCTCAGGTAACCAAACCCATACTTTAAATTTTTATTAATATCTACTTAATCCCA
This sequence comes from Protopterus annectens, assembly GCF_019279795.1. Lineage (NCBI taxonomy): Eukaryota > Metazoa > Chordata > Ceratodontiformes > Protopteridae > Protopterus > Protopterus annectens. The sequence goes on along the minus strand of NC_056747.1, from coordinate 444,329,980 downwards.
AACTCACTCCCCATTATATCCTGAATAGTCATCATGTCTACCAAAACTCTTTCACTTCTAACTCAAATATTACTACTTATTACCATATCTTACTTAACCTATCTCACCCAACCTTCACCTACAAATGCTTACCTAACCCCGAAAACCCTACTCACATCTCTATTATCCATATCCCCATAAAGCTTACACCCCATAGATTACATACCAAGCAACTCAAATACCTTATCTGCCATCTCATCTCTATCCTTCTGTCCAGCGACATTCACCCAAACCCTGGCCCTTCTCCCCCACACATCTCAACCTCCCAATCCCATCCTCCTCCCACAACTGGTAAACCCCTCCATTTCTCAGCTCTAAATGTTCAGAGCATATGCAACAAAATTCCTAACCTCCATGCCTGGCTTCTTCATAACCAACCCAATATTCTGGCCATCTCAGAAATCTAGCTAAAACCCCATATAAGAGACTCTGAACTAACACCACCCAACTACTCCATAATTAGGAAAGATAGAACACATAAAAAAGGAGGGGGAGTCACTCTCCTCTACTCATCATCCCACTTAGTTATCCCCTATACCAAACCTATTCCCAAATTTGGCAAGGCAAAACTAATTCCAGCCCTACTTCATATAAACAAACAAACTTTTATGCATAGTCTCCCTTTATATCTCTCCTGGAGACAATATCTCAACCCTTGAAGATATTGTCTCCTGGTTCTCTAACAACAACACCAATGAAACTATAATCCTGGATGATGTTAATATTAACTGGTCAACAGTTAATATAAACTTGTACAACTTCACTCAACTTATTAACTCAACAACTATGCCTTTCAAGAACTTCCTTACTGAAAGCACCCTGGACTGGATTCTAGTTTCTCAACCATATTACATCTCTGATAGTGGCTCATTGCCAGACCCATTAGGTGACCACTTCCCCACTTTTGCCCACCATCTTCCCTCCTCCATACAACTAACCCATGCTTACACCTTCACTCACTGTCAAAAAAACTTTAATCCTAGCACATTGTCAAATACACTAAAAAAATGAACTGGAACCCACTAAAAACCCTTCCCTTAGAAAATGCTGTTACCTACTTTAACTCAACTTTCCTCATCTTGCTTGACTCCTTTGCCCCTCTGAAAACAAAATGCATAAGAAGCAATCCTGTAACTTGGCTAACCAAAAATACCTTACTAGCCATGCGATTCCAGGATAAAGCCTGGAAACGCTACTCCAAAAATAAAACTATCACCACCCTTAATGAATTTAAAACACTTCGTAACAAAGTAAAAAACTTATCTCAGACCGCAAAGCCTACTTTTCTACACTCCAAACCAACCATAACACCAATCACAAAAAATTCTGGCATGGAATCTCCTCCCTACTCAACCCTGACAAAAAAGAAACCCCCTGCCCTGATCCAGATGCCTCTGACATGGACTTAGCCACCCAATTTAACACTTTCTTTATCAATTTCATAAGTAAGCTTACATCATCCTTCACCTCCCATTCAGCTTGGCCACCCTAATTTCCACCTGTCCCTCCCTCCCCTAGCATCTCCTGCTCCCAATCTCCTCCTTTCTCTTTCAACCTCATCCCTACAGTCACCATAAAAAACTTCTACTAACATTGAAACCCTGCTCCAATGCCCCTGATGGTATACCCTCATATTTCTTAAAAGTTGCCGCAGAAGGCATAGCTCTTCCCATCTGCATTCTTATAAATCGATCTGTTGCTGAATGTTAAGTTCTCCAGATCTGGAAAAAGGCCTTTATTATTCCAGTCCATAAAGGTGGTAATAACAATAATATCACAAATTTTCGACCTATCGCTATCTTATCCCCCATTTATAAACTTCTCGAAAAATGCATCCATCTACAACTTCTACCTTACCTCATAAATAACCAACTTCTAACCCCTACTCAACATGGTTTCAGACCTGGCCATAGCACTACCACAGCTCTCCTCTCCTTCCTAGAAACAGTTAATAAGGCCCATGACACTGGCCGCATTGTGTCCACTCTCCTCCTTGACCTCTCTAAGGCATTTAACACTATCTCTCATAACCTTCTTTTCACTAAACTCTCCAAACTAAATCTATCCCACTCCTCTATAAACTGGTTTACCAGTTACCTCTCAAACAGGCAACAAGCAGTCAGATGGAAAAAAGCCACCTCCCCTTTTCTCAGTATTCCCACAGGTGTCACCCAGGGTTCAATTTTAGGCCTCCTTCTATTCACTATATTTATAAATGATTTCTACCAAACCATCACAAATGCCAACATTGTCCAATATGCCGACGATTCAACAATAATCTGCTCTGTCTCTTCTATACCCACCATAGATAAATTAACCCAAGATGCCTTCTCCTCCACTAAGCAATGGATGATGGACAACCATCTAGCACTCAATGCTACTAAAATTAAACTCATGATATTTTCTGCTTTCAAAACCACCACCCTAGATAAAACCTCATTCACAGTCACCAGTCAAAATAATACTCCCCTTGAAAGAGTCTCTAATGCTAAACTACTAGGAGTCCTGATCTGTGACCAGCTAAAGTTTGATAATCATCTACAAGTCAATATAAAAAAAAAAAACACACAAAAAATAGGCATGCTGTACCGTCACAACCGTTACATCTCTCCCCCCACTAGGCTCACCCTTGCCAACACTTACCTTATCCCATCCCTCCAATATGGTGCCTCTATCCTTCCTAACCTGCAATCCTCCCTCAAGAATAAACTCTCCTCTTGCTATAATAAAATAAAAAAAATTGCAACTGGCCATAGATCAACTTCCCATCACTGCACTGCCCTACACCAACTGAATTGGCTTGAGTTGTCCAATTGCCTCATCTATATTCAACTTGTCCAAGCACACAAACTTATTTTCACCCCCTATCTCTGTTTCTCTCTTGCCACCACATTTAAAATGCACCAATCAAATCGACTTTTGAAATCTAATTCCCAAAATCTAATTGAACTGCATAAACCTGCCTGTCCACCAGGCAAACATCTAATGTCCTTCTCTCTAGCACACCATTGGAATTCACTCCCGCCTCTCATCCGCACCACCAGCAACCTCTCTTCATTCAAACCCTTACTCCGCACACATACCTAACTTCACTATGGGAATGCTCTTGCTCCCACCAAACATAATCTCCCTACACTATAGCTACTCTCTATAAGCTATAATTCACAATAGCCTCCCATTGTTTTGTACCCCTAATAAACTCCTGGAATTAGCATAACTCCTAGAATGGTAGTAGCCTAGAAGTTAACTGCATGAATTAGCATAACTGTTAAACAAATTAGACTGTTTCTGTTATTGTATTGTGCTAATATGTTAAACTGTTAAAAACTTTGACTGTGAATATTACTCTTATTGCATTGTACTAATATGTGTACTCTACTAATATGTGTTTTTCTGTTTGTCTAATTTTATTTCATTTGTGCACATTACATTTCTCTAAGGACTTACTCTTATGTTAAATCTGTAATTTGTAGTTTCTGGAGATTTTCTCCCCAGGACTCCATTGAAAATGGGATTCTCGTGGCCTAATGGACTATCCTGGCAAACAAACTAAAAATAAATAAATTAATACATAAGTTTTCTCTGAGTCTGTCTGCCAGTAGGTTGGCTATATCTATGGCATTTGTGTATGTGGTGTTATTGGTCACTAATTCAGAGCAGATTTGGGTGTTGCCTTTGAGACTGCGGACATATGTGAAGAAGACCTTGTGATTGTCCTTGGTGGATGTGGCCAATTTGGACTCAAGGTTAACCTTAGAGGATTTCACCAATGACCTTATTTACTTGTTTAGACAAAAGAGAGATTGCTTCCAACTTTGCACCTACTCCTTCTTGGCCCTGGACAGCAATTATTTCCTTCTATTACAGAGTTTGTTTATTGCTGCTGTCCACCAGACAGGTTTACTCTTCCTTGAGGAAGATTATTTGGTCCTGACAGGTATTGCTGAATCCATACAGTTATGTAGGTGCTCATATAGTTTTTTGGTGTAGGCTTGGACATTAGTGCCAGTTCCAACTGAAGGGACAGTGGCTGTGAAGCTGCTTATACTTGCTCTGAGGAGATTGTAGTCAGCTTTGGAAATGTTTTTCCATTTGACCCTGACAAGAGGTGGGGGGTCAGGGGAGATAGTGACTTCAAAAGTGATAGTCTTATGGTCGGATCTTACCAAAGAGGATGACACTGTAGGAGTACTACAGTGGCTGCTCATGTCGGTTAGGACCAGGTCCAGGATATTTTCACCTCTCATAGGGGTGTCAATCAGCTGATTCAATAAGTTGGCATTGAGGAAGTAGAGAAATCTCTGGGCATTCATGTTTGGGCTAGAATAGGTCTTCCACTCCATGGCTGGGTAGTTAAAGTCACCCAGAATCAGGGTAGAGGGTTGAATCTTGATGGAATTAAGTAAGTCTAGATAGGTGGAGTGGGCATCCTGAGTCATGGTTGGGGGTCTGTAGCTAGCTGTGATTTGAATAGGTGTTTTGTCAACAGTTAACTGCACTTGGAGTGTCTCCTGTGCGTCATACCATTTGACCAGACTGGAGGTGTATATGTCCTTGATAAATATTGAAACTCTACACCCTTTGGCTTTGTAGCCCTCCGTTCGGGGTCTGAAAGTATGGTAGGATGAGTAATCTGGTAAGGCTGGGGTGCTCTCCACAGCTCTGAACCAGGTTTCAGTGACTGCATAAATGCCAGCATCCATCCATCATGACAATAATTATTACATAGGAATTACTAGGTCAACTACTAAAATGTATCATGTGAAGTGGGATACCATTAAAAAGGGCAGTATTTTTCAGTATTATAACCCTGAACCTTAGCTATGACAGTACTACACTCACACTTGTTCCCACAACAAGAATGAAGATAGACATGTCTAGGATTCATTGTATTGCTAGCTATTACAAGCGCACATTACAAAAAACAAGGCTATATTACTTGTATTTGAACCCAGGAGCATCCAAACTTAAAAGTGACACTTAACTCTTTGTATCACAGTGATAACATGCAGAAAAAAAAATTAATTTATGATATATACAGTTCAAGTTGTTAGTACACAGGGAATATGCCTACATATGTGTGCAATCCAGATCAACATGCAATTTTTATTCAGAGGAATTCATGGTTGCCTTAAAGCTGTTGTTCTCACATACACCACTTTATCAAGCATTAACAGTCATTCAGCACACAAGCAACTTCAACAGAGGATGCACATTTATTTTGAAATAATACATGTTAGATATACATGTATTTAAATGTTCAACTTTGAAAATGATTCATTTACTCCTTACACAAGCTATTGTTATTCTTGTTTTCAAATATAAAACACAATTCTAACATGCTGTGTTCCTTGGTCAGTCAGCAATCGTCTGACTAGTACTATGATACAGAGCTTCTGTTAAAGCAATTCTATAGTACTGTCTTTACAATGCTTATGGGTATTAAGTGGGGGGTATGTTATTTAGTCGCCAAATAAGTAAAGTTATGTTGGCTAGCATGAACAAGCATTGACTGTTATTTTGTGCTTGTGGATCCCAGGCATCTACCCTTATGTGAGCCTGTGAGATATCCCCCAGAGCACACATCTTGAGCATTTGGGAGAAAGGGCAGATATCAGATTCATGTTATCAGATACATGTCTTGTCAGCACACATGTGGCTGATGATGCACGTACTGTTCAATATGACTTGACAGCAGACTCTACCCTTTCTCCCATTTCTTGTTGTCATCATACCTCTCAACCTGGAACATCAAAAATCTGGACAGAGGCCCATGAAAAATAGGTACAAATTTGTATGTTGAGTAACATAAAATTTGCATACATAGTTATGTAATCCCACCCACTTCAATGAAATTGTGGGATACCAACTTTCAAATGCAAAATGAAGAACAGACAACCAAAATATGGTCCTAGCCCAGACCCTGTGGTAATTTCTTTTTTGAAATGTGTAGCAATGATGTTCAGGAAGGGAGAAGATGATGAACCTTAGGATTTTGTTTTTGGTGACTTGGAGTATGTGGGTTTTGTCATAAATGTAGAGCATTTAATGGTAGGCAATATTCTAATCTTAGCAAAAGAATATTATAGTTTGCTAGGACCTCCAAAAGTCATTCTCCATGGCCTACTGATCAGTGGCATAGCTTGAGTTTGAGCAGCCCAGGGCTGTCTTTGAGACTGCTGCCTTTCCACCGTCATATAATCATGGTCAAATGGACCACCCTTATACAGCCCTTCCCCCTGCAGCCATTCCAATGTCCCATTACTTAGCTATTTCACCCCATTTACCATAAACATTGTAATGTGCATACTGATTTACGTCTATGATGATTATTTGGATTTCATTTAAAACTTTTATTTTATAGCACAAACACTAATAGACATCTGCTAAACAAGGCAATACAGTCTCACAAAGAAAATAAACTTAGCATTAAAATTTCTCTTCCCTTCAAACTCACATTCATTAAAACAGCAATGAAACCCACATTCAAAGAAAATGCATGCCATCTGGCCAGTGGCAGATAAAGATTACATTTGGGCTGTTTTCAAATCATAGGCCCCTTGCACATGAAACATACATGTGTTTTTTGACACACCTTCCTGATTGTATTAAATTACATTCCTTGTATAATACAGCACACTTGTTAGAGCACGTTTTAAATTTGTTTTGAACATTTTTCCAGTAAGCAATAAAATGAAATGCATGAACCAATAATGACAAAACTCTCCAATTCTGAACAGTTCCATCATAAAAATCTACTCAAACTTCTACAATCCATAAATATCAGTAAATATGCACAATCTCTATACAAGTAAAAGTAATCTAAATAATTCCACATTAAAGAGATCTGTAAGATCTGTAACTAATGAAAAGGTTGCTGCTAGCAAACAGCTTAATATTTCATTGTTTCATCTGCAGATAAAGTGCCTGTTGCCCTTGAGGAGTAAATTGCTGGTGTTACATTAAAAAAATGATAAGGTAGTAGCATTGCAAAAGGGAATGGATGGCAAACTGATAACAGGTTCATAGTTACTAGGTATCTCTGCCAAATATGACATTCTCAGGACTTCAGCATTCACCTCCTTTAAAAGTACAACACAGTAGAGTATCAGCAATCCATCTGCATACTGTGGGAGTAGAACCCACAGCCCTCTGCATCAAAAGCAATTATTCTACCTGGTGTTATGCTACTAACAACATAAACAGACTTGAATACTCCCACTGTAGGAGTAGAACCCACAGCCTTCTGCATCAAAAGCAAGTATTCTACCTGGTGTTATGCTGCTAACAACATAAATAGACTTGACATACTCCCAATGCAGGTGTAGAACCCATAGCCTTCTGCATCAAAAGCAAGCATTCTACCTGTTGTGTTACCAACAACACAAACAGAGCTGGCATAAGCAGCATTAAACTTCTCTCCCCCTGACCCACCTACCATTTTTACCTGAAGGAGGAGCTGAACTGAAGCCATTAAATGAAGGTGGAGCTGAGCCAGGGAAGAAAGCTGTGCTGTGCACACACAGACCAGTCTGTAGAAGCTGACATCATTGTGTGTGTGGTGACATCCGGAGTAAAAAAAAAAAAAAAAACAGGAAATTCAGAAATTAAAGGGGCCATCCGGAAATTCATGGCACCCAAACATTGTGCCCTCAAAACCGACATTTACTGAGGAATTCAGTACAGTTGAGAAGTATGGTTATCATGTGTACATGACTCAAATGTAAGTCCCAGATTAATTTAGGAGAATGCAAGACATGATATAATTGCAGCATTCTTCTGAAACTATACTCAGAACTAATGTGTGCATTTGCCATTTTGTGGTATACCATGCAGTGATGTTTTGAAGATTATAGATGGTGATGCCTGTAACACACCAAGCATGCCCCCTGCTACTCTGTGAGATGTCCTAGTGACTAGGAATAGTATTTAAACACATACCTTCCTTCCCACTGGGATGGTTTCCTGCACTTGTCTCTGTCTGTGAGTCAATGCTGAGAGAGGTCGCTCAGCTCCTTCAGTGTCTATGTGTCCTGCATGCAAACTTTACACCTTCTCTGTGTATGGCTATTGCCAGAAGCAGCAGTGTCTTCAGCCTGTATTACAGACACATGTATTTAAAAAGTAGCAGATAATAACAACCTATTTGTACCTACTTTGTATCTGTACTCAAGTATTTTCTCAAACAAAAAAAAAAAAAAAAAATGAAATGTAGACATCATGGATGCTTTTATATCTTGTGGACTAGCTCCACAGAATTGGTTGATTAATATCCAATTCAGCTGTGTACGCTGTAATTAGCATCTGTGATGCACAGAATAGGACACATGCAATCAATTATTGATGTACTCCATTATAAAAGGGCAGATGAGTAGCTGGGTAAACTGATGTGGATGAGAGTTAGTATTATGATTGTAACCCATATACACATTTTGTCAGATTCACTTATATTTCATCAGAGGTGTTTTTCACTCCGTCAGGTATGTATTCATCGTGTAACCTAAATAATGCATATGCTGGAATGTGAGTAACAATAAATGTGAAGTAAATTTCTTTGCATTTCTTAGAAACATACTCATTACATGGCCTTCTTTTCAGCAATGTGAGAGGTACATAGGATGTAGGGTATGCATAAAGTATAATGCTGTTTGCTAACTATGTACATTTTTTCCACGAAAAGATCCTTTGTTAGTACTATTAACATTTCACCATTGTTTGCTTAACAACATTGTTCCTGATCCTGTAATGTTTTTTATTTGGGAGGTGGGGAGAGAGATGAAGTCACACTTTTGAGCATTGGGAGCCTTCCTTTACTGCATTATCTGTACACAAAATGTTACTTATGTGATCCTTACATGTGTTATCATTATTTAGTCTTTTAGGAAACAATATGCCTCTGAGATGGAGACCACAGTTCTGAGGCCGAAAATGAGCTGATTATAGATGCACTCAGATAACACCATGAGGTCCTGTGGTCAAGAAGGCGGGGAAGAATGGCCAAATGTGTAGGACTTTGGGATGACCTTGTCCAAAACATCAACAGGGTAGGCTGACAGAGTCGCATGTATGAGCAGGTGTGTCACAGAGCTACAGATATGATATATGCAGCCAGGAGGAGTGCAACTGAAGTAGCACGCAATGGTGAGGTCATCAGTGATGGGCCTTCAGCAGAGGAAACCCTCATCACCACAGAAGAATTCCTGGCGAATATTGCAACTCAGAAAAGCTCCCATCAGTCCAACAGCCAGTATGCCCTTGATGTGGGTGTCACTCTTGCTACTCAAGGTAGGTACCCAGGTAGGCTGTGTGAGATCATCGGCAGAATATGGTTGCAGTCATTCTGTAGTAATGTATATATTTTTAATGTGTGGCAATAAACGTTGTGGATTTTCGTGACCTGTGGAGTGCTTTGGAAGTGCTGGTGCTGAATCTGTGGATGCTGTTTTACTAGAACTGCAATTATTTCAGTGGTTATCGGTTGACTGTTCTGGTTATCGTATATTATTTACTGGTCGTTGCCAACAGCATGGACTCCCTAGACGAATTACCCTCTATTTTATTGCCCAGGAGGGAAGAAATCAAGGGTTTACAGTCAGAAATGGCCATTATGCGGGGAGAATTGACCCGGCTCATAGAAATTATGTCGCAGCCTAACCCTACAGTTGGGAAAGCTCCAATCATGACATCATTACGCAGTACGCATTGTAGGGGTGGAGGTAACCAGTTGTGTGAAGGAGAAGGCAATGGCGTTCCGAGGTGTCGTCTGAGTTCTCATGGATCCAGTTGTGGGGAAGAGGTTATACCAGCGAAGGTTTTAGAAGTTAGCAAAACTGGATCGGAAGCGGACTATCTTCTTTCCGGAGCCAAGCCAAAAAGAACAGTGCCAAAAAAGACATACGCTTTTACAACCCACGACAAGCGGGAAGGTATTGTTAAACAACCTTTTATTCAACGAAAAGAGCGAGAATAAGGTCGTTTTAACCATAACAACTTCTTGGAGAATGTATACAACTTTGATGAGGGAGTGAAGGGAGGATGTCAAACTAAGCCTCGCAATGTCGGGAGCGATGAGCGGACACTTAAAGACACTATATTTTTATTTGGTAAAAAACTCAAGTTACTCAAAAGTTTACAGTTGGACAATAACTATCTTAAAAAATGTATTGACACTGGGATTGTACCCATGGGCTTACGTTTTTTTAAGGTGCCCATGGGAATTATTATGGATGAGAATAGTAAAACTGAATGTACTAAACTATTTGATGGTTTTGGGTTTTCTTTCATGCAATTTATTATAGGATGCAATGACAATAGAATATGTTCATTATTGGTTGAACTAGATGAATTAAACAATGTTATTTGCGATGACCTGTTATGTAATGAGAGTGAAATGCATTTAAACGCACAATATAACTGGGTAGAAGGTCAGATAGATAAACAGTTTGAAAGGAAGTGTAAGAAAATGCAAAGAGACTTGGAACAGTATAAGGAAGGTAGGGCATATGTATGGGACAAGGAAGAACGGAAGAGATTTCCCCCTAGATATACCCAAAAATGGAACAACAATAGACCATACAACAACAACAATTCTAGGGACCAAAAATTCGAAAGATATGGTAACAAGAATTACAGGAACTATAGGAAAGATGACTATTTAAATGAAGAAAAGTGTTCTGATTTTTTAGGGGAGGATGTAGGATGGAATCAGCCCCAGGAAAACAGACAATTAGGAAGGGACAGATACAAAAATGGTCTAGAAAGGAGGTAGGAAAAGTAATTGATCCCCCAAGAGTATCTTGTGCTAATAAAATAGTTAAAGTTAATGACATAGTCAGTACATACGACCACTTTAATATATACAATTTTGTTGGGGTGGAGTTGACAGAGGAACACTTCACATTATTGTCTAAAGGGATGAAGTACATCCCTAAAGAAAATTTTAATGTCACAGAATGTATAGTGGATGTTAAAAAATATATCAGGAAGTTAAATTTAGGTATTACTTTTGAGGGGAAATCAAACAATATTATTAATAAAGAATTCAGAGTTAACAGTAACTATACACCACCATTGAACAACTTGTTAAGAACTTTTGAGAAATTAGTCACTGATGATATTTATAGGTATAGTAAGGTAAGTAGAAACTCTAATAAACAATGTAATGTATCATTTAAGGAATATACTATTTTGAAACAACTGCAAGAGGATCCAAACATAAGAATCATGAAACCAGACAAGGGGGGTGGGGTAGTACTCTACCCCACCAGTGACTATACCAACAAAATTCACACTATCCTATTGAAATCTGGTAATTATTGTATTTCATCCTTAAATGAAGTTAACATTGGGTATCACAAAATTAACCTATATTTAGAGGATCTATTGTTAGAAAATAGAATAGACCAGGACCTATACAAATTCTTAAAAGTAGATAGTCCAATAATAAGTACTATAGTAGGAATACCGAAAATCCATAAAAACACCCATGACCCCCCCTTTAGGCCTATTATATCTGGCAGTGAATCCAAGTCTTTCCCATTTGGGAAAGTTATAGACAAATGGCTAAAAATGACATTTAAAAGTATTCAACATCTAGTAGCCGATTCATGGGATTTCTTAGGAAGACTACAATCACATATGGTTAATGAAGTAGAATGTCTTATTATGATTGATGTAGTCGATTTATTTTCAAGTATTCCCAAGGATGAAGGGCTTGATAGATTTGAAAAATGTATCACGAGAATAGGAAGGGTGTCATGGGATAGGACTTTATTAATATTAGAATTCATGGACCTAGTGTTATCCCATAATTATATATTCTATGAAGGAGAATATTACAAACAAATTAAGGGAGTGGCAATGGGGGCATCTTGTGCCCCCATATTTGCCAATTTGGTACTTTTAGACTGGGAGACTGAAAATATTATAAATACAAAATGGAGTAGGTATATGTCCTGTTATCTCAGGTTCTTGGACGACATTTTTGTTGTTTGGAAGGGTAGTCTGGGGGAACTAGAAGAGTTTAAGGTATACCTAAATTCATGTAGTGAAAATTTCAAATTTACATTTAACTCTGACAAAGAATGCATTCCATACCTCGATACCCTTATAACTATTAAAGAGGGGAAATTTAAGTCCAATATTTTTAGAAAGGCTACTTTTAGCAATTCATACTTACACTTTTCTAGTAATCATCCCTACATACAGAAAAGAAACATAATAAAAGGCCAATGCATTCGGGTGGCCCGGATGACATCGGATCCTACTGATTTGGATAGGGAGTTAATGAAAACAGGGCATTTATTTTCAGATCGAGGATATCCATGGAGCATGATACTTGACATTATACAATATGTCAAAAAATTAAGTAAAACAAGGTACAGACCTTTGTTAGGCATTACGAATGAAGAGGTTGACAACAATCCTAACATTAGAAAAGATGGAAACAAATATAGCAAAGCGTGTATTTTAAGGTATGCACCTGAATGTGAGATAATTAAAAACATAATAAGGAAAAATTGGAATATATTAAGGGCAGATGAAGCAGTGCACAAGGTTGTGGGAGATTTACCCACTTATGTACACAAGAATGGAAATAACATCAAAAGTTTGTTAGAAAAGAAAATTATTACTAAAGGTACATGCAGAGACATTCTGGGTACCAGGAAATGTGGAACATGTTCACAATGTCAATACATAGTGAACAGTTCCAGCATTAGGTTGGAAAACTATAATAACACTATTATAAGGTTTAAGGAAGGGAACTGTAGGTCTAAGTACCTAATATATTTAGCTAAATGCACACAGTGTGCATGTTTTTACGTAGGTAAGACTATTAGATGCCTACGCAATAGAATATACGACCATCTGTATTGTATCAAGAAACATGACGAAAAAAATGCTTTATGGAAACATATCAAGGAGAATGAAAAATGCAATACTTTTCATTTTGGTATTTTAGAAATTGTCAAACCCAACAGTAGGGGAGGGGACATTAAAAAAACAGTAGGGGAGAAAGAAACCAGGTGGCAGATACAGCTCAATGCATCTGTTTACCCTAGAATAAACGAATATATATCTGTAAAGCCTTTGTTATAAATTGAATGTCTCATACATTGGAAGTCACAATTGTTTAAAAGTGTGTAAATATGTATTGAGTAGCAGCAGATTTTAACAATGTTTTTTTAAAAAAAAGTTTTTTACAAATAGTGTTTTTAAAATGCATTAATATGAGAAATAAAAGGTAGTAAGAAAGGGAAAGTTTTAAGTTGAGCACTAGCACTTTAAATACGTTTTTAGATTATGTAGTATTTAAATCATGTGATGGGGGAAGGGACTATAAATTGATTAATTTACATTTGAATTATTGTTCTGATGAAATCTTAGATGTAAGATGAAAGCGCTTAACTTTTATCAAGTGTATTTTATGTAATAAATGTAATAAACGTTGTGGATTTTCGTGACCTGTGGAGTGCTTTGGAAGTGCTGGTGCTGAATCTGTGGATGCTGTTTTACTAGAACTGCATTTATTTCACATACATATAGATGAGTAAAAGTATTAACTCCTGTTGTACAGTTAAATGTGTGGTGCTGTTGCCATTATGTCTTCCTTTACTTTTCCCAGGACCATCAGGGATTCAAAGTGCAAGGGCTGTAGCATTTGGGAAATGGACTATGTTTTTGCCTGTAATGTATATATGTATTCCCACATATCTGCTATATGTCTTCTCATGCCTGCTGTATGTATTTCAGTATGGTTTGTATACTCGTCCACTGCACACATTTTTGCTGATTGTCAAGGTTTGATTCATAGGTGTGTACTAGGCTAATGGCCTTGGAGCCTTTACAAGCCTAGCCCATAGAAGTACCTTGGCATCGTGCCACCTGACGTTAGTTCCCAGTGGCTCTATCAAGTAGAGCAACTGGAGTGATCCCCAGGGTGAACTTTCTATTTCCCATCCACTCATCAAGATTCCTCTTGTAGAGGGTCAGTGAGGTGCTCTGCTTGACATGTATAGGAAGTCTATTCTGATATGAGTAGTTTCTGGGTTATGAACCTATCCCTCCAGCATGTTCTTTTGATTGTGGTAATGAGCTGAGGTCTCTGGAATGTGTGGTGTGGAAGGATCGGGATTTCTTTACATGTAGCATTTCTAACAGAGCTGGGTCAGACATAGCTTTGTAAGTCAAGCAGAGATCGCCTCTTAGTAGACGATATGAGACAGAGAATAGCTGGAGTTTTTTGAGTCTATACATGTAGGACATGTGTTTAAGGCCTAGTATCCTCTTTATACTCAATGAGTGGCCTAATGAGTGAAGAGTAGAGAGAGATGATGATGACCTCTTTCAGGCCTGTATTTAAGATCATAGAAATTGACTGGCAGATTACTGACAGGTCTATAATAATTCTGAACATTAAATAATATGTCTCAGATCTCGCAGTCAAACTGTATACCCCTTCAGATATATCATGCTGAAGCAAAACCTGTTATTGCATCACCTGTTAGCTTTGTAGGAGCATAATATGTCACATTTGTCCATATTCTTTAGCCTTTGTACAACCACTATTTATAGCTTTCTCCACATTTATTACTGTAAGTGTTTGACAGGTTTAAATGTCTGTAATACTGACAGTAGTGTAAACTGCAGCAGAATAGTGCAGCTATTAATGTAGTCCTGTTTTTCTTTTTATTACAGGTGAACATGGAAGTAGTTCTCTGTCCCCTGTGCCACCTGATGTCAGTGTCTCATCAGAGTCTGATGTAGATGATGGGCAAAGTGAGACACAGTCAGGGATTGCAGAGGCCAAATCTAACAAAGAAGTTGACATCCAGCACCCACACTCAGGATACCCAGACACAGCCAGTATGCTTTTGCATATTCAGTCCATGAGGCCACAGATATTGGACAGCTGAAGGAAGAGGACATAGACCGGAGAAGTGTGGTTACCACAGCTTCAGTGCCTGTTGACACTATCCATAGCCAAACTGTGGGTGAGGTGCCACACAGGCAGATTGATAGAGGTGCTCGTCAGAGGTCTGCTGTCCCTCAACCACCTGGTGCAGGTGTCACTTCACATGTCACTCAGCATATGTTTATTGACATAGTGGAGGCACAAGCATGTTCAGAAAGTCACTCCAGAAGAATTCTCAGGGTTCTAGATGAGGCACAGTTTGGCATCTGTGACTGCCTCCAGAGTGTGGTTGATGCACTGGATTGGTTCAATGACACTTATGAACAGGATATGTCCATGAGGGAGTACAGAGCATCTGTCATGGAACGTACATTGTCTGTGCTGGAACGTCTGCTGGGAGGGGAATATTGACCTTGTCTGCATAGGTCAGCAACTACATCTGCTGAGACCCAATGGTGCTGTGCCTGATCAACCTCCTATAGTGGCAGTACATCTGCTGCTCCATCAGAGAGTGTGCTGTTCACACTCAGACATAGCCGGCCATGGGGTTGTGGTCCTGGTCATTCCTGTGAAGGGAAGATGTCCAACCTCCCATAGTGGCAGTACATCTCCTGCTCCATCAGAGAGTGTGCTGTTCACATTCAGACTTAGCCAGCCATGGGGTCATCGTCCTGGCCATTTCCATGAAGGGGGGATGTCCAGCAGACATCAGTCACTCTCAAGTAGTAGCACACCATCTGACTTTGGGTGTGGAGGTGCCAATGCAACTCCTTGTAGAGCCAGTTTTTGTGGTTGGGGACAAAGACAATGAACTGTCAGCTCTACCATGCATGGCTCACAGCTGTCCAGCATACAGACACGTAGGGCTAGCACTAAGCTTGGCTTTGTTCATGCATACACACACATACACCAATGTCACACTGAGGGCACCTACTGACACACACCCTACATTTACATGTTCCCTGTTGTCTGCTGCCCTTACTGGCTCACACACACACTTACTAACCTTTTGTGTCAGCCTAGGCCTCCTGCACCCCCACAAACCACCCTGTGCAAGTGATGACTGTGCCACATCCCTTTTTGTCTATCTTTTGGCTTCATGGATACTAAAGTTATGTGTCTGATGCACAGGGTGACTACCTACATTTAATATGTTTTTTATATCTGAATTTGTTCTGTTGGCATAATAATTGTAACTGTCAGTTATAATGCAGTTAGACAGTTGCTAGCATTATAATTCCTCTGCTATCTAGTTAATGTGTTTTGTAAGGCTTGTGAAGTCAGTTAATTACATATGTCTCATTAATATATCTAACCTACTCTTTACGGTTTGTTTAGTGCTAACTTATGTGTGCCCATCCAAAGTCAAACCATCATATTTTGAAGTGTCGATTTTATGTAAGTACTGCAAACAAAGCTCAAAGCAGTAGTACAGTATTTTTTTTGTTTTTTTTATCATACACATCACCAAAGGTTCTGAGGTTCATAGGCTGTGACAAAGATAAAGCCTGATGACATTTAGAACCATAGGCAATACCTCACTATATAATATGCAATGGCAGGTATTATGCATGACCATGATTCTTACAGAAAGGACCACCTATGTCCAGCATAGGATCAGCAGTGATACATGGCAGATAACATTTTCACATCAAGTCTGCCAACCTGTACTCAAACAGGTTAATGGATGTGCCCTGCTTGACATACATTGGAAGTCTAAGGCAGATGACTGACAACCTTTGAGACATGTATGTGTCTTACCAGCATGTCCTATGTATATCATACTGCACATTAAGGTGCCTGGAACAGGTGGCTGTGGTCCCATATGACTTAAGGATGTGTAGCATATTCATCGCATTTGGGCCAAAGACAGCCATGTAATGCATACATATTCTGCCTCACAACTATACAAATATGATACTGTGTACACTCTCATCAACTTCTTTCTGCCCCCAGAAGACATATGTTAGAGAAACTCTGATGTTTTATTACTCAGTGATGTCTGAGGTCTGTCATCTTCCTGCAGGTGTCTTGGACAATACTCGTCAAAGGGAGGATTATAGACATTAATAGGGCTGATAATGGATGGGTATAATGGGAATCAAAACATTAATTGTTCTCAATGTAAATCCTTTGCTAATGGGATGTAAGACATAGAATGCCTTCCTCCCCACAGTGCACACATTTTGCACTCAACGTGTGTTCCAAGGCATATTAATGCAGAATTTGGGAATACTGCACCGTGGGTTCGTTTTGAATAAGTGGGAACAGTGGCGGCTGGTGACGTCAAATTAAAGGAGGTCTGCAGGAGACAGCTGAATGGGTGGGGCCAATAGGAATGGGTGTGGCCAACTAGAAAGGGGGTGGAGCTATGCTCAAAAGCACAACAACTGGAACTTTAATTAAATACGCTGCCCTGGGTGCCAAACAGTCATTACAAGAGTCCAATCAAGACAAAATGAAGTGTAGAAGAAAAAAATATTTCAATGCATTGGCTACATAACAACTTACTTAATATCCAGATGGAAACAGGTTGTAGTAGTCTTCTTTTGGCTTTTCCCAGTTAGGGGTTGCCACAGCAGAACTCCAGTCTGCTAATGATTGGTAGTTGATTTTTATGTGCCGAGTTACCAGCCCTGATGCACAACCTTCAATGAAGGTACGCCCATTCATGCATGTCTCCACGCAGAAGACGCTCTAGCCGAGAATCAAACCGGATAGCATCTTACTGTGACAACGCTACCGCAGCACCACCACAAACAGGTTGAAAGGCATGAAAAAATAAATTACTTTTTAAATACATTACTGGAATGCCAGTCAAAATCAAGTATAAAAAACAAGCAGCACTCAACTCAAACCACTACTCCTTGTACTGCAGTTCTAATTATAATTTATATTCAGCTTTATAAAATTACCAAGTAACATGCTGAAAAGTAGAAATCTCTGTGATACCCCCACTTGTAAAAATGTTTCTTATCCAAAAAAGACCTGCTGTCTGACACTACTATCTACTTGTTTCATGGGGAAGACATGATCAAAGTAAAAAATGAACAGCAAACAAGAAACAAGCTCAAGATAAATTGCTTAAAGGATTCCTGCACAAGTTATGGATCACACATGATAGATTGGCATTCTGTTTAGTTTACGCATTTTATTACAAATACTGTCATATGCATTTCAATACCCAAGGCTTATACATTATCTAGTTATGTAAATATTCTCGGCATGGCAACAACGAAAAGGCTTTCAATGCTGGTAATTCTTTAATAGTATGCTTATTAAAGCTTATTTGCATCTTACAATCTCCGACAAGCTTACCTGATGGTCATTAAATCATTGCTACTTAAACAGGACACTGTGACAGCATGCATTTCCTGAATAATAAGAAGCATAAATCAGCAGTATAAAAATCTGACAGAAAACCAGAACATTCTGCAAAATCAAGGACAGATGAAAAGACACGGTCGTACTTGTGGTCTACCTTGGATGGGGGAATACTCTGCACACTTACACTGCATAACTGCTCCTTGCCTTCCTTGGACACATCCAGAGCCATTACAATGGGGCGTGGGGTGCAACAAGTATGTTACAATTTGAAATGTCTCTGGCTGACAGTGATGGCTCTGACACTCATACCTCTCAGCTTCAGAGCAAGAAATCTGGACAAAGCCATACATAGAACTAGAAGTGGGACATAGACCCAAAAATAAGGACAATTTTTAAATATTGCTCTTATTAACTTAGATAATAGAACAGTAGTAGGTCTTGCATTAGTACAAATTTTCTGAAGGGTATGAAATCTGAAACTCAGATGTCTGTCATTATTTTCTAACTTCAATCTTTAATGACTTGCCACTGATTTGCCAGAAAACCACTATTTTACAGACCAAAATGTGATGCAAAAATATAAAGTTGCCACACAATACAGCTGGGAACCTATCAAAAAAGGGACACCTTTTTAATATTAACACTGTTAACTTGAGCAGCTAACAAAATAAGAGCATCTGCATGCATTTCTGAAATAAAAGTAATCTATAACTCTGATCATTACAGTTATATAATTGTAAACTCTCCACGTTTTCTTCCAAAATTGCCATTTTGAGGAGGGATTATTAGGGGATGGCAACATTTTGAGACAGAACTGGGGACAATGGAGAGGTTTGGATATTCCTAATTCTACAAAGCGATTTGCACATACCTCTCAACCACTTAATGCAGGAAATCTGGACAAGGCCAAATATATTGGGGGAACATACAAACACTACAAAAATTGCTCTTGTATAAAGTTAAGACAGTTGATAGAATAACAGGTCTTGCATTAGCATGCATTTTTCTGAAGGTTATGACGTTTGAAACTCAATGTCTGTCATTTAGTGACTTCATTCCTAAAGGATTTGCTAGAAAACCACAAATTTTATGAGGAACAAACCAAAAATAAGAAGCAAATATCTATTCATTCTGCAAACATATGGACAACTGAGAGGTGTATTTCAACTGGGGCTGTCTGAGTTTGCTACCCCCCTCCTCATAAAATCATGGTTGAATGGAGCCTCCCCCCTGCAGCCATTCCAATGTCCCATTCCTTGGTTATTTTGCCCCATTTACCATAAACACTGTAATGTGCATACTGCTTTACTTCTGCGATGATTTAGATTTCATTTGAAAGTTTTATTTTGCATTTTACAGCACAAGCCCTAATAGATATCTGTTAAAGCAATGCAGTCTCACAATGAAAATAGACTTAGCATTAAAACTTCTCTGCCTTTGAAACTCACATGCATTGAAACAGCATTGAAGCCCACATTCAAAGAGAATACATTTTGCCAGTGGCAGACAAAGATTAACTCTGGGCTGTTTTCAAAATCATAGGCTCCTTGAACATGAAACGTACACATGCTCTTTGATGCACCTTCCTGACTGTATTTCATTATATTCCTTGTACAATACAGTACAGTTGTTAAGAGGGCATTTTAAATTTATTGTTTTGAACATTCTTCCAGTAAACAATGAAACAAAATGCATACACCAATGACAAAACTGCCCAATTC
This sequence comes from Protopterus annectens, assembly GCF_019279795.1. Lineage (NCBI taxonomy): Eukaryota > Metazoa > Chordata > Ceratodontiformes > Protopteridae > Protopterus > Protopterus annectens. The sequence goes on along the minus strand of NC_056747.1, from coordinate 444,309,979 downwards.
AGAACATTTCCATCACAAAAAGTCTACTCAACCTTCTATAGTCCACCAGTATCAGTAAATATGCACAATCTCTGAAGTAGTAAAATCCACATTAAAGAAATCTGTAACTAATAAAGAAGTTGCTGCTAGCAAACAACTTTATATGTCATTGTTTCATCTACAAATAAAGTGCCTCTTGCCCTTGAAGAATAAATTGCCTATCTTGCATGCATTAAAAAAATGATAAGCTAGTAATACCGCCATAGGGAATGGATAGCAAACTGATAACAGGTTCATAGTTACTAGGTATCTTTGCCAAAAAGGACTGCAGCATCCACCCCCTTTACAACACAGTACAGTATCAGCAATGCATCTGCCTACTGTGGGAGTAGAACCCACAGCTTTCTGCATCAAAAGCAAGTGCAAGCAAACCTAGCATAAGCAGCACTAAACTTTTGTTCCCCTGCAGCTCTCAGCTCCTTGTAAAATCTACTCGACACTCACCTGTAATCTCTGAACTTTGCAGCACAAGAAATCTGGAAAAAGCCAAAATTTATGGGGGGGGGGGGACAAAAGGTCAAAAACCAGGGACACATTTTAAACATTGCTTGCATAATGTTGGAAAGTTGCTAGAATAAAATGCTGTGTTACCACCATACATTTCACTGCCACGTCTTGAACACAGGGGACCCTGTGCAAAACAGTCAGATCAACATAGCACTATGCCAAATCAGCTGTTTTGTGAAAGAGGAAGACGGAAACTTAAATGGCTACCATTTAGTGAATTCAGTTCTCACCATAGCACAGCTGTCAACATCTTAGTACAAAACACCTGAACAAAGCCAACAATGGGTGAATACAGCCCCCAAACATTCAGTGAATTCAGTTCTCACCATAGCTCTCAACCTATTAGCAAAAAACACCCGGACAAAGCCAGTAATGGGGGAATATAGCCCCCAAACATATTCAGTGAATTCAGTTCTTACCATAGCTCTCAACCTTAGTACAAAACCTGGATGAAGCCAATAATGGGGGAATACAGTCCCAAAAATAGGCACAAATTTCAAATATCCATCTTATACACTTAGAAAATTGCTAGAATAAAAGCTTTTGTGTTACCATGCACTTTCTGAAGAATATGAAGTCTGATATTCAAATGTGTGTCATTTTTAACATTTGTTAACCAGGAAAGTCTGACTTGGAACAAAAGCTAATTTTTAGCAGAGACCCAGGGAGAAACACTCCAGACAGACACATGTCTTTGTAAGATGGGAGGACACTAGAGGAAACAAAAACAGGGAGGGCATACAGACTCCACACAAAAGGTAAGGCACCCCAGCCAAGAATCAAACCAGAGAACATGCAGCTGTTAGGCAACAATGCTACCACTGCACCAATGCACCAATGCACTACGGACTTTGTAAGAACACAAAAATACAGAAACCACAGATTTTATGAGGAACAGTCAGAACAAGTATGAGGGAAAAATCTGCAACATTTTTACAAATGGTGGTGGGTAAGGAATTCAGGTTCTTCCCACCTGGGCCCAAGGAGCAGGGTTCAAGCCTTATTCTCTACCTACCACCATGTAGTACCTGGGGCATTACACACACACACACACACACACACACACACACACACACACACACACACTAGATGTAGTAGATCCCTTCGTTGCATTAAATCCACAGCTGTTGCACTACAAGCCTGCAAGATGTTCTTCCCCTGATGAGACTCCAGCCTGCTGATGTTGCAGTCCGAGTCTGATCCCTTCCCAGTGACAGTCTATGCAGTTACAACTGCATAGACTTCTAGGATCTCTGCTCTTGAATGTTTCCTAATCTGGACTGCTGCTGAGACAGTCTGCACATGCTCCAGTCCGGATATCAGAAATGCTGCTAGTGCACGTGTGGGTTTGCTATTTGCAATCTTTTTTTTTTATTTTCTTCTTTTCTATTTTCTTTTCTTTTTTACAGCTGGGGGGGGGGGGGGGCTGCAGTCCGGCAGTCCAACAGCACAGGCCACCCCTGATTGGGAACATTTATTAACAGAGGGTATGATGATGCATGTTTGCGCAGTTGTTATAACATAAAATAATGAGCCAGCACTTGTATGCTGTAACAAATATAAAAATATATTTCTTAGGTTACATGAAAAAAGAACAAAAAGAACAGACCGGTTTCGGCTAGAATAATTTCTTAGCCTTCATCAGTGTTGAAAATAGATGCATTCATTTGTTCCTTTTAAACAATCATACAAATTAATTACATACCGTGATTGGTTACCTCATAAATATTCATTTAACCCATGTGGAAAAAGTCCACCCAGTTTGATGATCCATTTTTTCTCTTTTACATCCAAAATAGAGTGCCATCTCGCTTTGTTTGATCTGTCACCCAAAATTCTATCAATATTCATAAAGTTGAAAGAGGCTGTGGGGTGTTTAATAATGTGCTTGTATAAGGCATTGCTGGTTCTTTTGTGTTTAATATCACTTAGATGCCCTGAGATCCACAATCTAAGTGACCTCAATGTCTGTCCTATATAAAATGCAGAGCAACTGCATGTAGCCAAATACACTAGCCAGTCACTGATGCAGTTGGTAAAAAATTCAATATCAAAAACCACACCACAGTTCCTACTAGAGAATTGTTTGGACTTGGTGACCTTACTACAGTGGCTACAGTGCCCACAGGGCATGCATCAAGTTAATCTATCCCCTGAGAGTGTTGTTTGAATACCTTCTTTGAGAGCAGTCTTGTGTGGCTATTTATAATGACTCAAATGTGAACCCAGGTTCTTGCCTTTACGAAATGAAAAATGACATGTGTCCACAAGATATTGTGTTAGGGTGTTGTCAGCCAATAGTATGTTCCAGTGTCCCTGTACACTGTCCATCAGTGCGTTGGTGTTCCTACCATATGTAGTCCTAAACCGAATGACATTGCCAGTGCCAGATGCTTCTCATTGTATTTGAGTAGATCCTCCCTATTAAGGTTTGCAGCATAATTGCTTGCTCCTATAACATAACCCATCTTGTAACCCCTGCTTCTAAATCTGTTGACCAGATCCTTGTGAAAATCCTCGAAAATGGAATCCTGTGAGCAGATATGCCTCATCCTTATAAACTGGGATTTGGGAATGTTCCTGGTAATATGGGGAGGATGAAAGCTGGATGCGTGGAGTAGGGAATTATATTGAGAGTATCTGCGGAAAACTTCAGTATGTAGTGTATGATCCTCATTTCTACTAACCAGAACATCTAAATAAGTAATGTGTTCTCTATGGTAGTTTACCGTAAACTGAAGACCCCTTTTGTTGTTGTTTAGATATTCCATTAATTCAATAAGAATATCCACATCTGACCTCAACACCATCCAGCAATCATCCAGATATCTCCTCCATATGTCAATTTCACCCAAATAGATGTTATGAGCCATATTTCAGTTTCACCCAAATGGATGTTATGTGTCACATCATAAATGATGTGCTCCTCGACATAAGCCATAAAGTGGTCTGCATAAATGGGGGGCAACAGATGCCCCCATGGCTGTTCCCTGTACCTGCCAGTAGCATTGATTTTGGTAGAAAAAACATTCTTGGTTAGCACATGTTCTGTTAAGCAAATCAGGAAGGTATTAAAACCCAGTTCATACAAATTAGATTTGTATAACCAATACTCAATTGCATCAAGGCCAAAGGAATATCCACTAGAGGTCTGAGAGTTAAGATACTGCCTCTGGTTAGCAATATAGATGCTGTATTAGCCAAGAAATGGTCAGGTATACAACAGCAAACATCCATGACATTTGTTGAAACATTAGCCAGAGATCATGAACGTATAATAGACAAGGAAATTGTCAACATTACTAAATTATGTGAAGAGACTAAGGGGTCAGCCCTTCTATACTGCATGTCTTAACAAACTAAGTACAGATCTTTTGGGCCTTGAACAACAACGATGGGATAGAAAGGTCCGTAAATTTCAACGTAACCAATCGCACTATGATAAGGTGAATCCATTTAGTCATAATAGACAAGTGAGGTTTGTGGGGGGCACCGGTAGGACCAGTCAAACTACTAAACATAAATGCTCTAGATCTATACTCAAAAAACGAGGGTTGTATACGGATTCATCAGGGGTTGAGTCTTCATCAGGCACAGACCTGAACATGCAGCAATTCCCAGACTCACCCACCCCCAAAAGAATTAATACTGTTTTCCCGTTAGGCCTTACAAAAGAGCAGGACGGAGGCACAACAAAAATAAGCAGCACGGAAGGGTTACTGAAACTTCTTACGAAAAAATGACTGATTGTAACAAGACCAATGTGTTGAATATCTCAAATGTAGTTTTAACTGAAACCCAGGTATCTTTGCTCAATAAAGGACTTAGTTTTATTCCCATTTTTTTTTGTCTGTGAGGATGTGTTAGCACAAGATGTTATGGCATTTTGTAGATTACTAAACCTTAAGTTGCATTTTCATGACAATGTTTCCAATTTTGACTCTGATACAACATTTACATATCACAAATGCAGTTTTGTACCACCAATGCACCATATTGTTCATCTTTTTCAATCTTGTGTGCTCAAAGATCTACATTTCAACTTTAGGGGAACGAACGTTAAGGTAAACAATCTCTCAAAGATTGATATGGACAGCCTACGCGAGTTCATTGACAACAAGGAATTGGTGATTCTTTCTGCTGACAAGGCAGGGGCCGTGGTAGTTATGAATTGGCAGCAATATGATGCCGAAGCACTTAAATAACTGTCAGATGGTAGATATTATACCAAAATGCCTTTGGACCCCACATTTATGTTTAAAAACAAATAGACCAATTTTTGGGTTCAGCACTGTAGGAGGGCATCATTACCGATAAAACCAAATTCCATCTTACAGTATCGGATCCCTGCAGCCAATACATATACTTTCTTCCTAAAATCCACAAGGATTCTCTCAATCCACCTGGCAGACCCCATTGTTGTTGGGAATGGTTCATTAATTGAACCTTTGTCCCAATTCCTTACAATACATCTTCAGCCTATGTTGAAATGGGTTAGATCTAGGATTCAGGATACTACGGAGTTCTTGGGCATTGTTCCTGAGATGCAACTGGATGAGGATTGGTTCCTCTGCACGTTGGATGTTTGTGCACTTTACATAAACATCCCACATTGGGCAGGCCTCGATGCAATTGAATATTGGTTATACAAATCTAATTTGTATGAACCAGGTTTTAATACCTTCCTGATTTGCTTAACAGAACATGTGCTAACCAAGAATGTTTTTTCTTCCAAAATCAATGCTACTGGCAGGTGCAGGGAACAGCCATGGGGGCTTCTTTTGCCCCCATTTATGCAGACCTCTTTATGGCTTATGTCGAGGAGCACATCATTTATAATGTGACACATAACATCTATTTGGGTGAAACTGACATATGGAGGAGATATCTGGATGATTGCTGGATGGTGTGGAGGTCAGATGTGGATTATCTTATGGAATTCGTGGAATATCTAAATGACAACAAATGGGGTCTTCAGTGTACGGTAAACTACCATAGAGAACACAATACTTATTTAGATGGTCTGGTTAGAAGAAATGAGGATCATACACTACGTACTGAAGTTTTCCGCAAATACCCTCAATATAATTCCCTACTCCATGCATCCAGCTTTCATCCTCCCCATATTACCAGGAACATTCCCAAATCCCAGTTTATCAGGGTGAGGTGTATCTGCTCATAGGATTCCTCCTTTGAGGTTTTTCACAAGGATCTGGTCAACAGATTTAGAAGCAGGGGTTACAGGATGGGTTATGTTCTAGGAGCAAGCAATTATGCTGCAAACCTTAAAAGGGAGGAGCTACTCAAATACAACGAGAAACATTGGGGCACTGGCAGTGTCATACGGTTTAGGACTACTTATGGTAGGAACACCAACACACTGATGGACAGTGTACGGAAATACTGGAACATACTACTGGCTAACACCCTAACACAATATCTTGGGGACACATGTCATTTTTCATTTCATAAAGGCAAGAACCTGGGTTCACATTTGAGTCATTATAAATGGCCACACAAGATTGCTCTCAAAGACAGTATTCAAACAAAACTCTCAGGGGACAGATTGACTGGATGCATACCCTGTGGTCACTGTAGCCACCATAATAAGGTCACCAAGTCCAAACAATTCTCTAGTTGGAATTATGGTGTGGTTTTTGATATGGAATTTTTTGCCAGTGGCAGCAGTGACTGGCTAGTGTATTTGGCTTCATGCAGTTGCTCTGCATTTTATATAGGACAGACATCCAGGCCACTTAGATTGCAGATCTCTGAGCATCTAAGTGATATTAAACACAAGAGAACCAGCAATGCCTTATACAAGCACACTATTAAACACCCCACATCCTATTTCAACTTTATAATTATTGACAGAATTTTGGGTGACAGATCAAACAAAGCGGGATGGCACTCTATTTTGGATGTAAAAGAGAAAACATGGATCATCAAACTGGGTGGACTTTTTCCACGCAGATTAAATGAAAATTTATGAGGTAACCAATCATGGTATGTAATTAATTTGTACTATTGTTTAAAAGGAACAAATTAATGCTTCTGTTTTCAACACTGATGAAGGCTAAGAAATTATTCAAGCTGAAACCGGTCTGTTCTTTTTGTTCTTTTTTCATGTAACCTAATACATATATTTTTATATTTGTTACAGCATATAGGCGCCGGCACATTATTTTCTGATACTTTGCTTTTTGGAGCCTTGCTTTCACCTACATGCAAGGACTTGTTTTGTAGCAGTTGTTATAACACCCATGGCTTTGTCAGCAGTCATTAGTGGCACAAAGCTGTTCTGCCACATATCCTCTGCCTTTTCTTTTGGCCTTTTGATAAGTAGATGGTAAACAAGAGGGGAGACAGCACTGACACATCTGTAACCACACAGGTGACAGGTCTGCTTCTTGAGGTGAGGTCTCCCACTTGCATTGAGTATTGTCGGTCTATGATCTGATTTGCAATCCACCTGTTAATAGAAGGTGTCATATTCACCTTGGTTAGTTTCTCATTGAGACCAAATGTTGAATTTAATTGAAGAGCCTAACCAAGGGAAGATGGGATGAGTGCACAGCCTTGTATATATCTGCTCACAGTCTTGATTTCCCACAGGTTTTGCAGGCACAAGCTACCCATGAGAACAGCTAACTGGAACAGATCTACTGTTTGGAGGTCACCTATGTCCTTTGAAATGCATGCAAATGTTTCCATTGCTTAAAGAGAAGGTTGAATACAGTTACGTGACTATAATTCCAGTTGTATGTTGCCTAGCCTCCATTGTGTGGGTGGGAAATGGTTGCTGTATTCCATTCAGTGTGGACAACAGCAGTACTCAGATCGTGATTCAATATAGTGCATATGGAGTAGCTCACTGTTGTAGGACATGAACAACTGTCAAAGGAAAAAAACATCAAAGACCAATGCACGTAAGGTTCAGGTATGGCACCTTTATTACTTGCAGCAAGGAGACAAAAACATGCAAATACAGGATTTTGCCTAATTACTAACAGGCAGTATGCTTCTCTTATACTGTTCTATAAAATGTTACTTTCTATGGTTGACGTAGTTAGACACAACTTTCTGTATTGTTCTACAGAAAATGTTACTCAGATTTCCTGCTGGCATGTTCAGATTTGAAACTCACTATATGTTACATAGAAAATGTTACTTGGATTTCCTGCTGACATGACTGGTTTTTATTAAAAACATTTGAGAAAAACAACCTGACCTTGGGGGCTTTATTTTCTTTAGCCCACTATAAGCTTCTGTTGTGCAGCTCTAATACATATGTTACATTTCAAGGTACTTTTCTAGCTTAGGTACAAGTTAATGCTGATTGCAGTTCATATTTTCAAACAGCCTTTGTCTTCATTATCAATAGCTTCTGCAGCTGTGCATTTTCTCATAGCATAAGCAGAAAATCAATAACTCTTTGTTTAAATCTCATGACATTAGTAGAAGTGATACATCTAGTATTATTTCCCTGACACTAGCAGAAATTGAATGCTTCCCTGTAAATTTCCAAAGCATAAGCAATGATCATAACTGCACATGTTTCATGACATTACAAGATTGGAATGCTTCTGCAGTTCATACAGATTTATGCAGTGCAAAATAGAATAAATGTGTTAACCCTTTTTAAACCTCGAATGCACTAAGCATATTACTAATACATATTTTTCTAACATTTCCCCCCTTTTAATACTTTATTCTACTTTCAAAATAAGCATAAACAGTTTTTCTTCCCCTAAACTCGTCCCACTCAGGATATGAAGTTAAGAGAGTCATTCAGTTTAAACTTATGAAAGCATTTTCAATTTTTCAACAGTTCTTCAAATTCAGCACCTTGATATAAGGTTTCTGAAACTGACATGTGTATAAAGTCTTTAATCAGTCTTTTCATGCAGGGGATGCAGCAGCAAACACATACCCCCAGTAGGATCATTCCTACACAGATGGCAATCAGAATGTTCATTAGGATACTGCCCCACCCCCCAAACAATCTCTGGAAAAAGTCCATCAATGGATTTGGTCCTGGTTTGGTCATGGTCAACACTTGCTGAATTACCTCAAGGTGATTGTCTATCTCGTGTTTATGGTTAGGAATATACGAACAGCACTCCTCCTGGATTAAAGCGCAAGTACCTCCTCTCGCCGCTAGGGTGAAGTCGAGAGTCATGCAGTTTTGAAGCACTACAGTTCTCATGGCATTCAGTTCATCAGTCACCAATTCTAGAGCGGAAAAGGTTGCATTGCTCATTACTTCGAGAAGTTTAGACAGTTTTCTCAGCTCCCAGATCGATTTCACTACTCCATATGCTGATAATATGCCTGCCCACGATATAACAGAATGACTCAAGTCCATGTGTGTTAGTCTATCGCCCACAGCATGATGATTTTTACAGGGTGCATCGATTTGTCCTACTGGATTGACAGGCTTCTTGATGGCTTCTTGAACATTTCAAATTTTCCCTTGAGGCAAGACTGCTGTGTGTCGAATGGCCGGAACCAGGTAGCCCAAAAAACAACTGCCAGACCAATTCTCAGGTAACCACTTGTATGCTTTTCTACCACATACAAAATAACAGTCTTCTACTTTAGTAGTAACTTTACTATGAATATACACTTGTCCTGCATGAAACATTTTTCTGTCAATTATAGACAGTTGTTTATAGAGAACAGAATCATGTCTTACTTCCTCAATTGTTTTGTGCATCAATTTAAAAAAATGAATCATAGTTTGTATTACAACAAAAACCTGTGTTATTAGCTTTAGTATAGCATCTATAAGGAACAGTCATATTGCAATTGCTCCAGCCCACCTGAACTGTATCATTTTTGTAAAAACACACAGTTCCCTTTTGTTGAACAAACAAGTGCAATGCTATTTTATCTTGTGCTGTAATAGTTGATGTATCATGAACCAAGTTTTCCCAGGTCTCGTTGACTCCTAGGGGGACTGAAGTTAACAATAACCCCCTCGTATGCTGTTGGCAAAGCTGTGCAAATCCAGCAATTCGAAACATTGAAAGTCTCAGCATACACATATTTGATTGCCTGGTAAATATTGAAGTTTGGATGCCAGTCTATGTGCAACTCTTCACGTTTATTCAGTTCAGTTTGTGTGGCTGGGAAAGGGAATGGCCACAACAAAAAGATTATTGTCACTAGTATAGTTAACAGGATGATTATGCAATACTTCTGAGGAAATGGTTGTTCTGCATTCCTATTTTCTCCAACTCTTCTGAGTAGTTTTATTTGGATTTCTCTAGATTCTATCATTTTTGCTTCTAATATGTGGTCTTACTCTCTGCCCTAATAGGACCTTCAGCACCGATGGTTTCTTCACTGGGGTTGAGACGGATTAGTCCTATTGATCTGACCCCCCTTTGTAGCCAGACTTTGTGCTGAGGGCCCCGATGGAGAGGTAATATTTTTGTCCAGTTCAAACTTCTTAACTAGTTTGCAGTGTGTCAGGTGGATCCAGGAGGCTCGTTCTGTGATTTTGACTGCAGTGGGTGTTGAAAGAAGCACCTGGTATGGACCTTCCCATCTTGGTAACATCCAATTCCTCTTTTTAATAGTTTTCACCCAGATCCAATCCCCTGAGATCATTGCCACTTCCGATGTTTCGGTTTGTTCTTTATCTGAAACAGAATTTGACTGCAACAGATGTTTAGAATTCAACAAATTTCTCATATATTCGGCTAGTGTACAGTCAGCTTCTTGGTCTGCAGGCATGAGAGGTTTCCACTGGGGTATATAATAAGCCCTTTCAAATAGTTTTTCAAAAGGAGTCAATCCTTTTGCAGTTGGAACAGTTCTCATGCTCAACAGTGTCAGGGGCAGACAGTACACCCATTTCTTTTCTGTTTCTGTTATTAATTTTCTTAACTTATTCTTTAAAATTCCATTATGCCTCTCAACTAGCCCTACAGATTGCGGATGGTATGCACAATGATTTTTTAAAGAAATACCAAAATGCTTACTTAACTGTTGTATGGTTTGGTTTACAAAGTGTGTACTGTTGTCACTGTAGATCCTTTCCAGAATACCGAATCTAGGGATGATTTCTTTAACAAGGACTTTTGCTACCGTAGCTGCATCTGGATTTTTGGTTGGAAAGGCTTCCACCCATCTTGAAAACATATCTACAATGACAAGACAATACTTTTTATTTTCACATTTGTTCAATTCTATGAAATCCATACAGATAGTATGAAACAGATATGGTGGTGTAGGGAAACTCCCTTGCTTGGGATTTAATGCCCCTTGTGCATGATGTTTGTTACAAATTTGGCACATCAAACAAATTTTTTTAGAATAGTTTGTAAATCCATATGTTGTGAACACTCGGTTCACCAGCTGTACCATCCCCCCTGTTGAGACATGGCATTGCCCATGGCTCAACAAAGCTGCATATCTAAACAAATTAGATGGTAGTATCGGTTTCCCTTCTTTAGAGATGTACAGCCCCTTTTCGAAAATTGCTCCTCGTTTTACCCATCTTTGTTTTTCAGCTTGCATAGTGAGTGTCTGCATTGTCTTTAACATTTCTAAGTCTAAAATCTCAGAGGGTTGTAGTTCCTCATTTAAAAGAAATACTTCTGAAGCTGCCTGTTTTGCAGCTGTATTAGCTCTCGTATTACCTTTTGAAATCCTATCTTGTTGCTTGGTATGAGCTGTGCATTTACAAATAGCTACTTTCTGAGGTAACTGAATAGATTCTAAAAGATCTAGAATAAACTGTGCATGATTGATAGGTTTTCCAGTAGATGTTATCATTCCTTGATTTTTCCACTGTTGTGCAAAAACATGTACAGTAGAAAAAGCATAGTGGCTGTCAGTAAAAATGTTCACACATTTACCCTTTGCTAAGGTACATGCCCGTGTCAAGGCGATCAATTCTGCTGCCTGTGCAGATAGGTTGTGTGATAAAGGTTTTGCTTCTATAATCTCAGTATCAGAAACTACTGCATATCCTACTAGGTTCTGTCCTGCAGGACCCCTTTTGCACGAACCATCCACGTAGTATGTCACCTCAGCATCATCCAAGGGGACATCCGTGAGATCTTTTCTAGGTAGTGTCTTTTGCTCAGTCACCTGCAGGCAGCAGTGTGGTGTGCCATCTGCAGGGGTTTGGAGCAAGGTAGAAGGGTTCAAAGTCATGCATCATTCAATTGTCATGTGAGGTTGGCTCAACAATATAGTCATACAGGAAAGATGCCTAGCAGGGGAGAGATATGCTACCTTCTCTTGCAGTAAAATAATCGCGACTGCATGAGGCACTCTCAAAGTGAGAGGGTGGAATAAAACTACTGAGGCTGAAGCCTGTACTGCCATTGCAGCTGCAACTACCGCTTGTACACAGTGAGGTAAAGACCGTGCCACAGGGTCTAGTTGTGATGAATAATAAGCAAAGGGGCGTTGCTTGTCGCCATGCTGTTGTGTTAACACTGATGTCATATAACCTTGCTTACAATCTACAGTTTGGAAAAAATGTTTATGGTAGTTTGGTAATCCCAGAACTAATGAGGATGCTATTAACTGTTTCAGTTTGCAGAAAGCAGATTCTGCCTCTGGTGTCCATTGTAACAAATCCTGTGCTGCCATAGGCTTTTTATATATTAGGTCAGTCAGAGGTGCAGATTCCAAAGTATAGTTTGGAATCCAGCTCCAGCAAAAATTAGTTGTACCCAGGAAGGACATCATTTCCTTCTTGGTAGTGGGTTTTGGTGCTTGCAAAATTGCTACTTTTCTGTCCTCATCTAATGTGCTACCCTCCTTGGATATTACATATCCTAGATATTTGACTTGTTTTTTCCAAAGCTGCAGTTTATTTTTGTTTACCTTATGTCCTTCAGCTGCTAAAAATTGTAATAGCGCTATGGTATCTTCTTTGCAATCTTGCTGGGTGGAGGGCCGCCAGCAGGATGTCATCAACATAAAGTAGAATCTGACTGCCTCTTGGTGGGGTAAATCCTGCCAAGTTGCTTGCCATTTCTTGTGAGAATATTGTTGGACTTTCACAATATCCCTGTGGTAGTCGCGTATATGTATACCTTTTCCCCTGAAATGTGAATGCAAACCAATACTAGTTGTCACGGTGTATCGGTATCGAAAAGAACGCATTGCTGATATCTACCACAGAAAAATATTTCTGTTGAGGTTTTAAATCATTCAACAGGGTGTGTGGGTCTGGCACTGTAGGTGCTCTTGGTATTACTGCATCATTTATAGCTTGTAAATCTTGGACCATATGCCATTCTCCATTTGCTTTCTTAACAGGAAATAAGGGTTGCGTGGTGAATCAGGATATTCCACCAGCACCCCTTCCCTAAGTAAAGCTGCTATAATAGGTTTGATTCCTACCTCTGCATCTTTTCTTAAGGGATACTGTCTTTTCTGTGGTCTAAATGCTGACTTTGGCATGATAGTAACTGGCCCCCTGTACGAATAAGTCCTACATCTGACTTTCCTGTTAACCAGAGAGTTTCTGGTATATTCTGTAAGGCATTCTCTTCCTCCTTTAATAGGAGTGCTAATAAGCTGTCCTTGCTAGACTGCAAGTGTACGGCTGGGTGGGTCTGAGTTATCCAGTTCAGCTTCTGTATTTGTGTTCCCTGTTCTGACAGTTCTATTTCTGTCTGTTTTTCCCATCTCATGACTTTTTCTCCTAAGTCTGCCCATTCTATGTTTCTGTCCTTAGTTAAGCTAACATGTGGTAATTGATTAGATTTATAGAGTGCAAAGAACTCCTGGGGCAATGAACAGCTGGCTACACTGTTCCCTTCTGTGTCCCAGTACAGATTACGTAATATCAATCTGTTTGCATGATTTTTAAACAATTCTTGCTCATATTCCTTATCAGGTCCTGGCGTGTTACAATAATACAGGGTACAGTGCAACAAGTGTTGCTTATCGATGTCAAGGGAGGGGAACTTGCTGATGGCTAAATTCATCAATTCTTCGGTCACAGTCCCTGGACCAGTCGTAACCAAGTCCTGGCTGTACCAATAAAACATTTCACCCTCCAATTGCACTGCAAAGGTATCAATTTGTCGCTGTGCTTCCATACCCTGCATGGTTGGGACTACTGCTATACCAAATAGCTGCATAAGGTCTCTGCCCAAGAGGTTTACTGGGCATTTTGCAGAAACAACAATTTTTCTTTTCTGAGTCAATCCTGAAACAGGATCAGTTATTGCAATGTTATGGGAGAGGGGCTCCCGGTATAGCTGTCCATTAGCTGCTTTTACTAGTATGTAATCAGGTGACTCTGAGTTTTCTGGCAGTTTGGAGGGATGTGTCAGGGTTTGTGATGCCCCTGAGTCACACAAGAATTTGACTTCCCTCCCTTCTACCAAGAGTGTAACTTCTGGTTTTGTGTCTGCTAAATAGAGCTCCAGGCACAATAAAGCTAGGTCTAATATTTCATTTTCTTCACTGTCCATAACTTCCTGCACTTCCTCTATCTCTTCTGTCACATCCTCTACTCCTTCTATCACATTCTCATTTGTCCTTTCTCTGTTATACCCTTCTAGTGATTCCTGACTATCATATAGTCAGTTCTCACCCTCCTTGTCTTCCGTGGTTGCCTTCTTGTTTTTCTTGCAATCTCTCGCCAAGTGTCCCTTTTTACCGCATTTAAAACATTCTCCCCTTTTCTTTCACCCTTCAAAGTCCTCTGATCGCTGATCAGATTGTTTGTTTCCCTGGGCATATTTCTTGCCCTTTTTCCTGGACTATACTACATAAAGTTCTGCTCCATCTTCTACAAAAAATACTTGAGCTTTCTTTTCCTTTTTGCTATTAAAATGCCTTTCGGCATGCCTAGCATATTCAAGTAATAACTGTAACCTGCTTGTACGATGATCTACCATGTGTTTTGTAATAAAACTGCTTATGAGTGCAATACTGCCTTTTAAAAATGCATTCTTTAACTGCTGTTCATATGGGGAATCTTGTGTTTGATCTTCAGAAACCTGCATTCCACAGTGGTTATTAAAACATTCTAATAATCTGGCATAATATCGGTCAACAGTTTCTCCTTCTTGTTGGATGCATTGATTAATGCAAGTCCATTCTGCCCTAGGCTTCCATTTTTCAGAGATGTGGTCTGTAAGACCTTTTACTCTGTTGTCTAGTTCTGCACTGCTATGTGGGAGGGGTCTATGTGCAGCATCACGGGGGATTCCAGTTGCCACTAATCATGTGCCAATCTGGCCCCACAATTTGTCTAACTACCTTTTCTACCTCTTCTCCATTTAAATTATAACTTAGCCTCATTCCTTGTAAATCTTCTAAGAATTTTCTAAAATTAACTTTTGGATGGGGAATTCCCTCAGTGGCTTTCTGGATATCTTCCGGAGTCCAGGGTCTATACACTAGAATAGTTGGGTCCTGACCGTCTTGTCCTGCCTGAGGATTAGGTACTTCTATGAGTGGGCATATTTCTTCTTCACTCATAGATCATGAATTCTTAACCATTTGATATAATTCAATGCCTTCATTTGAGTTACCTGCCCGTTTTCGAGACCTGGTCAAGATGGGATCTCTAATAAAGGGTTTTGCTTTTGTAATGTCTCTATTTTCAGTGACAGCAGGATATCGTGGGGGTGGACTAACCTGTTCACTTGCTTCATATTCTGGTAAGGGAGGCGGAGGGGCCGACGCTATTACTAAATTATTGTCCTCCTTATCTAAAAACATTGCTTTTGAATTGTTGTTTTTTTGTTCCCTACGGTTTACTTCCTCAATCCACCTGTGTGCCTGAGGAATTCCCAATTGGCGTTTCTTTTTTACCCGAGCTTTGGAATCAGTTTTAAGCTGTTTGACAAGTTTGATAAGTGAGGATTTTTCTAATTTTCCATCAAATTCATACTTATTAACCCATTTTGAATAGTGTTTAATATTATCAGCGCACTGCGACTGCATGTATTTTGCATCTTTGGCTAACGGCGGATTTTGTGGTCTTTTTGTGCAATTATTACCCATTTTGTTCTACCCTTTTGATCGTTACATAACCTCTCTTATTTTTAACATGGTACCACGGATTTTGTTATAGTCTCTTCAGAATGACTGCCTACCTATTCTGTTTTCCCTGATCTATGACAAGACAGTACTCTTTTCTGTCCCTGACTTGTAAAAATACAGTCTTGACAAAACAATACAAATCTAGTCCCTGATCTGAAACAGAAAAAAGTAGATTCACCTTACCTTAGCCTTCATGATTGATCATCTGGTTCGTGAAAACCCGTCCTTCAGTCGCAGATCAGAAAGTGGCTGGCCTCTTTTGCATGACAATTCAGTCAGAGGGCTTTTCAAATAAGAAGAACCGATTTGGCTTCTTCCCCATATGGTTTCAACCACTCGGCCCGTCTGATTCGAGGCAAAGTGAGGGTTTCCGGTCTGAAGGACCAATCTGTCAAAGGAAAAAAAACTTCAAAGACCAATGCATGTAAGATTCGGGTATGGCACCTTTGTTACTTGCAGCAAGGAGAGAAAAACATGCAAATACAGGATATTGCCTAATTACTAACAGGCAGTATGCTTCTCTTATACTGTTCTATAAAATGTTACTTTCTATGGTTGACGTAGTTAGACACAGCTTTCTGTATTGTTCTACAGCAAATGTTACTCAGATTTCCTGCTGACATGTTCAGATTTGAAACTCACTTTATGTTACATAGAAAATGTTACTTGGATTTCCTGCTGACATGACTGGTTTTATGAAAAACATTTGAGAAAACCAACCTGACCTTGGGGGCTGTATTTTCTTTAGCCCACTATAAGCTTCTGTTGTGCAGCTCTAATACATATGTTACATTTCAAGGTACTTTTCTAGCTTAGGTACAAGTTAATGCTGATTGCAGTTCATATTTTCAAACAGCCTTTGTCTTCATTATCAATAGCTTCTGCAGCTGTGTATTTTCTCATAGCATAAGCAAAAAATAAATAACTCTTTGTTTAAATCTCATGACATTAGTAGAAGTGATACATCTATTATTATTTCCCTGACACTAGCAGAAATTGAATGCTTCCCTGTAAATTTCCAAAGCATAAGCAAAGATCATAACTGCACATATTTCATGACATTACAAGATTGGAATGCTTCTGCAGTTCATACAGATTTATGCAGTGTGAAATAGAATAAATGTGTTAACCCTTTTTAAACCTCGAATGCACTAAGCATATTACTAATACATATTTTTCTAACAACAACATAGCCCAGAATATCTGGTCCCATGGAAACTGTGCTCCTAGTCTTGGAGAGAGCACTGATAAATTGCTCTTTGTAGGTACTGCAGTTTGGAGGTGGTGCTGCACACGTACTAAGCTTGGTGTTAGGAGGGGGGGCACTTTTCAGCCTCCTGTGTCTGCTAGAAGGTTTGGAATTTGCAGTGGCTTAATGTGTGCAATACTATCCAGAATTAGGTCCAAATCCATCTGAGTGATATATATCAGTTTTCAGCTGTAAATAAAGATAGGCTTATGGTTATCTCTGGATATGTGTCATAAATTATTACCATAGTTGCTATATTGGGGGGGTATGGTGTCTTATTTGTTGAGGTACACTGAGGGCAGTGGCTTTCCCGGAGTGTTTTATACATGTTGTATACTTACTGTAGAATGTAGTAATGAGAGACATACAGCAGTATGGATTGTATTTCCCAGTGGATCTGTCTTTGAGCATATCAGGCATGGTTGTGTGTATACATTTATGTAGATTTGATGTGGAAAGTTGAGCTTGGACATTGATTATACCATCCCTTACTAGGATGTAGTTACCTTAGTGCTCCTTTGTGGAGTTCATTAGGTATTCCAAATTCTACACATACTGTTTTATGGTTGGATTAATGGTGCAGGCACTACACATGTCCCATTACATTGTCCACTCATATTGTTGAGGTACAGCTTTGGCATATTGGACCCTTTCTTCCATGGTATTTCAATTTGAAAAGTCCACTTATGTTTGTGCAAGTGAGTTTGTCCTCCTATAATTATCCACGTGAGGCATTATATGCACTGTTAAAAAAAAAAAAATCATGTCATCTAGTCTTGCAGGGGAAACAGATGGAATCTGATAGGTGAGGATGGGAGGTTTGAACCTAGTATCTGTATAGAGAATGTTAAATGGAGGGGTATATGTAGTATTTTCAGGTAATTAACCTTTATTTTATTTATTTATTTTGCATTTGTTTACCAGGCTAGTCTAACTGGATATATGTCCATTTTCAGTAGAGCCCCGGGGAGAAAAGCTCCAAGCATAAGCAATGACAAAGAATACAATATATAGTAATAGTCAACTGAATTACAGTACATTGGCAACATTGGTCAGAACAAAATTGTACAGAGTCATTTAGTAGGTTTAAGCTAAGATCAAATACAGAGAGCAAAAACATATTTTTTTTCTCTCTTTTTTTCCAGTACTATGGAGGAAATTATTAATTACAGATAGGCGACATAGAACAGTAGAGTAGAGAAGTATAGAAAGAGCAAGAAGGGGAATGTGATATCAGTCAGGGTTAGAGCAGGGACAAAGCCAGTGAGTTTTAAAATATTCTTTAAGATGTTTTATAAAAAGAAGAGAGGAAGCAAGGGTGGAAAGTTCAGTAGGAAGCTGGTTCCAGTTTGTACCTACTGTGTTGGTGAAAAGTGAGTCCCAGCTTCATTTTTTGATTTAATAGTGGAAACTAGAAGCTTATTAGCTGAGCGTAGTGTTGCAAGATTTTTGTAGGGTGTAATCAGATTAGTAAGGATAGGGGTATTATTAGGGTGGTAAAGGATCTTTTGGGTGATAACAAGTTGTTGACAAAGTAGTTGGCTCTGCAGTTCTAGCCATCCCAGTTGTTTGAGGTTGAGACAGTGGTGAGTTCTAAAAGGGGAGCCAGTGGCAAATCTGGCTATGTTATTGTAACTGGTGGAAAGTTTGGTGAGGTTGTTTTTAGATAGATTGGTATATATTGCAGAAGCATAGAACAGGGTAGAGATAAGGTGGGTCTGGGCAATAGTCATTCTAGCT
Source organism: Protopterus annectens (assembly GCF_019279795.1). Classification (NCBI taxonomy): domain Eukaryota; kingdom Metazoa; phylum Chordata; order Ceratodontiformes; family Protopteridae; genus Protopterus; species Protopterus annectens. The sequence continues at coordinate 444,291,405 of NC_056747.1, read as the reverse complement.
GAAGGGGTAAGGAAGTATTTGATTCTGTAAAGGGTGCCTAGTTTTTTGTTGACAGACTTTATTGTAGAATTAATGTGGTCATCATAGCTAAGGTTGTTATCAATTGTTACTCCCAGTAGACCGGTTGTAGTGTCTGGGGATATATTAGCTGCATTGTTAGAGGTTATTGTGAAGTGCAGTTGAGGTGACTTATGAATAGGAGCAAAGAGCAATAATTTTGTTTTTTGGGGGTTCAGGAGGAGGCAGTGTTGCATGAAACAATTTTCAACACTGTTAAATATTGTTTGGGTAAAGAACTGGAGAGAGGTTATGGACTTGGCTGAACAAATTAAAATAGAGTCATCTGCATATTGTATGCAGGTGGCTTGAGGAATTTTGGTATGTAGATCGTTAATAAACAATGAAAAGAGTAGAGGTCCTAAAACAGAGACTTGGGGTACTCCAATGTTCACAGGGAGGGATGTAAAAATATTATTATCCCAAAGTACTGCTTGCTCTCTGTTTTCTGGATAGGATTTAAACCATTGTAATGCTTGTGGATCAAGTGATTGGGCTTTTAGTATGTCTATAAGCATATTATGGTTCACCATATCAAAGGCTTTTGAAAGGTCAATAAATAGTGCAGAGGAAAAAGTGTTATTGTTACGATTTTTGTTTATGGAGTCAGAAAATGATAGCAGGGCAGTTGTTGTGTTATGGAATGGCCTAAAGTCATGTTGGCAGTTGGCAAGTAGATTATTTTGGAGAAGGTGGTCAGTTAGTTGTCTGTGTATGCATTTTTCCATTATCTTAGCTATTGGAGAGTGTAAGGTGATAGGCCAAAAATTGGAGAGCTCAGTAGATGACCCACCTTTATGTAGAGGGATAATGTGGGATACTTTCCATATGGAAGGGATTTTTGCTTTCTAAAATTGTTCTATTTATAAGGATGAAGATGGGATAAGCAATGGCTTTCACTGCAATTTGCAGGTATTCAGCTGGAAGGCAGTCAGCAGAAGGGGTGCATGGTTTTAGTTTTTGAAGGAGGTTGCAAATGAGGGATGTAGGTACAGGTTGTATTTGAAAGATTGAAGATGGAGTCTTAGTGGTATTTAATGGGGTAGTGGAAATAGGTGGTAAAGTATTGGCTAGGGTTTGAATGGCTTCAGTAAAGTAGTTATTAAAGGCATCAGGAATCTGGTTAGAGTTATTATGGGTTAAATCCTGAAGGGGCAGGAGTTTTGGAGTGATCTGGCTGAAGAAGTTTGTTTATGCCTGACCAGAATTTTTATGGTTTTTGTTGATGGGTTTGTTGGAGGTGAAGGTTATAGTCTTTTTTGTCACTGAGAATATCTTTCTTGGTGGCATTTCTTAACTGTTTAAAGTAAAGGTGATCAGATGGACATTTGGAGACTCTCCATTTGGCCCAAATTTTATTTCTGAGGAGGATCTTTTGCCTAGTTTGTTTTGTGAGCCAGGGGGCAATTTTGGTCCTTATTCGGGAAGAGCAATATGGGGTGTGGTAATCTAGGATTTGAAGGAATCTAGTGTTAAAGTAGGTCACTGCTTCATCAAGTTGAAGATGAGACATTGGTGACTAGTCACATGCTTTCAGTTTATTTGGGAAGCTGTCTGGATTAAAAACATTTTTGGAAAGGGAGGTTTTAAAATTATTAGTAATTGGGCTATGGATTCTTTGTTTAATAATGTAGGTTAGCATCTGGTCACTAATGTCATCAGGAAGGGTTCCTGGTTTATAAGTATCAAGATGGCTGTTGATAAGGATCCAGTCTAGGGTGGTTTCCTTACTGCTTGGCTTATGGATTCTAGTAGGAGTGGTTATAATTTGTGAGAATCCGTAAAGATTTACGTGATTGGTAGGATTAGGGGAACTACAGGTAGCCCAGTCTATATTAAAGTCACCTAATACAATGGTTTCCTGACGTAGGTGGGTAGACAGGTAACTAAGTAAGTTTTCAAGAGTATTGATATTATTTCCAGGGGGGAGATTTGTGCAAATTAGATAGATAGATTTGGAGTTGTTGATTTGAAGTTTGGCAGTAAAGGTTTCTGAACTGGTATCTGAGGGTAGGAGCACACTGAAGGGTGAAACTTGGAGTTCAGATTTATACAAAATGGCTACACCTCCACCCTTTTTGGTTTTACGGTCACATCTCAGGATATTATATCCAGGAGGGGTAATTTCCTGGTCCAGAGTTGAGGGCTTTATCCATGTCTCTGTAATACAGAGAATATCGAATGAGTGCACATCTAAGAGTGCATGAAGGTGGGTAATTGTATTGTTAATGCTACGGATGTTAAGGTGAGCTATCAGGAGGGAGTTAGATGGTCTATTTAAGGTAGTGATAGCAGGAGATGTTAGGTTGTGTAGGTTATTGGGAATATCAGTATTGGAGCCGGGGTTTGGATGAATATCACCATCTAATAGGGGGTGTTGTTGAGGATATTGTACAAACTTAAGGATTTTGAAGTAATTGTTTGGGTTTTTTTGATAAGGAAGTAAGTAACAAGGGTAGATCTATGGTATTTTGGTAATATATAGATAGAGGTGGCGGTTATGTTACTGTTGTTGAGGAAGTTTATGTGAGAAATTGGTAGAGTTTGTTGGTAGGGGTGGTGCTGTTCAGGAAGAGAAAAATGTTCAAAGAAGGTTAGTGTGTATGGTACTGTAAGAGAAGCAAGAGTTGTAGTTAAGAGTAGTAGGTTTGTGAATATAGACTTGTGTGTTGGGGCCATTAGGATATGTAGATAAGGAGTTAGAGTATATTGAGTGAAAGAGTGTAGTAAGTAAAACTAAAGGTGGGAGAAGGAGAGAGTGCTATAAGAGGTTGAGCAGGTTGAGGGAAGAAGTGTACAATTAAGTAAAATAAAGGTGGTTGTAAGAGAGAAGATGTAAAATATAAGCAGTACAGGATGTGGTGTGGAGAGGTTAGGGAGTAGACCAAGAAAGGTAATTAACTTAATTAAGGAATTGTAGGGGTTAGGGGTAGGGCTGTTAGTAGAGGAGGTAAGAGATAGGATGATAATGGGAGGGGGTGTGGCTACAGAAGTATATGGCTAGGGCCACTGGGGGTGGGTGGGAATTGGGGGTAGGGTAGGGGAGCGGAGTGAGCCCGCAGGGTGAATGGAGTGAGGTAGACCCAAAGGAAGGTAACAGCAGGGAGAAAAACAATCAGTATAGTAGAAGGTAAGACCAAGGGAAGGTAAGTAAGGAAGGCAGAAGTAGTGAGTGTAAGGAAGGGTAAATAAAGAGGCTATAGGGAGAGTAAGGGCTAGTATAGGACTAGAGATGAAGAAGAAGAGGGCGAGATACTATGGTTAATAGATTATAGTAAGTAGAAAGTAGAGAAGTAAGTGAATAAGAGGTGAGTGAAGACAGCCATCTAGCAGTTGAAACCTGTAATTACAATGAGTGGAGACCACAGTAGAAGGTTGGGAGAAAAAAAAAAGAATTCAGAAGGGAAAGGCTTGAAGGAGTTAAAAATACTAGAACGGCTGGGATGACTTAGGGAGGGAGGGTACGAAGTACAAGAAAGCAAGCAGAGGGGGGGTATGGCTGCTGGCTGATATGGCGGTTTAAATTAGACACCTAGCAAGTATCACAACACTAACACATACATGTAGAAGAAGATATAACCTTATTTAACATACAGTCTTAGTTTATCTTGGCTTTCAATCCAGGGGAATACTTTGGTTACCCAGGTGAGGAGATACACAAGCAGGATAAGGTAGGTGAATAAAGTTGGTCTTTGAAGTCCAGCAGGGCACAGCCGGAAGTAGAAAAAGTAGGTATAAGTAGTTCGCACAACTGGAGAAAAATTAAGGGAAAAGAAAGTTATAATGGATACTAGGTATATAATAGGAGAGAAGTATGTTAGTCAGCAAAATTAAGAACAGAAACACATTAGCTTGTCCAATAATATAAAAATATCAGTATCAGGTGTAATCTATAGTGTGTACATTTGGAGGTTCTTCTTAAGGTGGATCTATAGTGCTGTAATTGATCAGTAGGTGTTTTAATTGCTGATTGTTGTGTAAATGAAGATATGACAGCTACTTAGAGCTTTTGAGGATCTGCTCTGCTAAACTGCAGCAGCAGCAGCTAATTGCATTGGAAAATAAGTATATTGTCATTTGTGTACGTATGAAGGCAAACTGTTAAGGCATCTGCACATAAACCACAACAGAGCAGCTAATACAAGGAAATATTGTTAAAGCTCACTTGTGGTCCGTAAACAGTAACCTTCAAATAGATACACCTACTATACACACTTGCTGTAAGTGTACAGGTGTGAGTTCTGTAGAAACATGTGTCATCATAATCTTATTCTTTTGGCTATTACCATGATGGGTTGGCACAGCACATCTTCTGCTTCCAGTACCTCATTTCCTCTGCATCTTTTTCTGTCACACCAACCACCTGCATATCCTCAATCACCGCATCCATGAACCTTATCTTAGGCCTTCTTGTTTTCCTCTTATATTCCAGCTCCATCCTTACCATCCATCTCCAAATATGCCCAGCATCCTTCCTAAGCACATGTTCAAAGAAATGCAATCTCACCTCTCTGGTCTTGTCTCCAAGCTGTGCAACCTGAGCTGACACTCTAATATAATATATAAATTAATAACTCGGTCCATCCTTAGCACACCCAATGCAAATCCTAACACCTGGAACTTTGGCAGCTGCTGTATGACTCTTGTATTTTTGTCAATGCCACTGCCTCCAAACCATATGTAATACGTGTTCTCAGTACACTCTTGCAGACCTTCACATTCAGTGTTATTGGTACCCATCTGTCACAAATCACTCCTGACACACTTCTACATGCACTCCATCCTACATACACTGTCTTCTTCACTTCTCTTCCACACTCACAGTTACTGTGAATGTTTGCTCCCAAGTATTTAAAATTATACACCTTTGCCAACTGTACTTCCTGTAGTTTCACCATTCCTCTACCATATCTCTCATTTGCATACATATATTCTGTATTAGTCATTATGCCATTCATTACTCTCCTATGTATAGCATAACTCCACCTCTCCATGGTCTCCTGAATATGTTGTCTGATAACAATATCATCCACAAACATCATAGTCCATGGGGACCCCTGTGTGTTCTTTTATGTCAACCTGCCCATCAACACTGCAAAGAGATGTCATGATGTTTGTGCATTGCTTAAAAGGAATGCCACTGTTGTCTGTCTTATATTGCATAAGGTGACATCTACCTGTCTGCTAGGCCATTGTGTGCTCATGGTTTGTTGTGAGCAATATGTGTCCAGTAATCTGATATAGCTGTTGACATCAGCAGTGTCTGTTGAAGACATGAGGACAGTGTACCATAGGCAGTGGAAAAATGCTCCGTGTAATGTCCACCAACAGCTCACACAAACCAAATTGACTGCAGTGAGATTAGAATGCCTACCTATATAAACTTTCAGACTAGAGAACACAGGACATAATGCATGTGCCATGGCACAAGTCTGACTTTAACAGGACTGCAGATGATCTTACAGTAGATGATATCTGCAGGCCCTGTGGGGGAAGGAGGATGAAGGACTGCCAGATGTGAATGCTTGTGCAACCACAAATGCAATGCAAAACCATGCCATTTTCCAAGGCAGTGTTGGGGACACAATCACACTCTCCTTTATGAACACAGATACACATGCACACTCCAAGTTGAATACAGTAAGATTAGAATCCCTAACTATTGAAGCTTACAGACTAGAGAACACAGGACTTATCACATGCACCATGGCACAGCTCTGGCTTTAACAGGACTGCAGATGATGTTATATTAGATGACATCAGCAGGCCATGTGGGGGGAGGAAGATGGAGGACTGATAAACATGGATATTTGTGCAAGCACAAAAATCAATGAAAAAAAACATGCCATTTTACAATGGAAATGTTGGAGACACACTCCCACTACTCTTTATGGAGACAGTCACACACACCAAGTTGGCTGCAGTGAGATGAGAACCCCTACATATCTGTTGATAGACTACAGAACACAGTACTTAATGCACATGCCATAGCACAAGTCCGATTTTTAAATGACTGAATGTGAACTTATAGCAGATGACATCATCAAGGGATGTAGGAAACACCAGCTTTGAAGTCCTGCATAGGTGCATCGCTCCTTAGTGTTATCTGAGGCTAGTACATGAGCAGTAATATACTGTTCAGAAGCTGTAGCTGTATAACAGCACAAGTCCCTTATTGAGCATATATGGATGCTTGCCTTTGGCAGTGCAAGCCTGTAAGCACAACTACATGACCGTGTCCATGAGGGAGGATACAGCATTATATATTACACCATTTTGTGTGTTAGCTGTATGTGTTGTAAAATTAAGGAGATTCCATGGTTGTACTAATTGCTATTGAGTTTGGTTTTGAGGAAACTCATGGATCATTAATTGTCTGTATAGATAATTATACTGTATCCTCAGTCTGCAATGCTTCCACATCTGGGTAATAAACAACAGTAAGAACACAGTTCAGTGTATGTGATGTAATAAATAACATTGCTCTCAAACTCTTAGAGCAATAATTCTGCACAAAGCCATTATTAATATGGTCACTGTTGAAATATTACACTTACAAACCTACAATGTTGATGGAATAACAGGTTTTTGCATTAGCATGCATTTTCTGAAGGGTATAACATCCATAAATGACATGTATGTCATTATTGTCTGACTTAATTATTCAATGACTTAGCAATAATTTTGTATAAAGCAACATTTTATGGGGAACAGACTACAAATATTATGTCAATATATGGACATTCTTCATAAATTTGGACAATTGAAAGGTATAATAGGAATACCGAAGATGCAATGATTATTGCACTAAGCATAGATGCGTGCATGTTTCCCTCTTTTACCGGTTTGCTGGTAGGTAAGCAGTACGCAAACCTGAGCAGCACTGCTAACATCCAACCTTGTTATTATGCAATGTATACATCTTACTGCAGTCCACTCCTCTTAGTACTGATTTCACAATTGCTATGGGCAATAAATAACTCTTATTTGAATATTTCCCTGCATTTTTGCACTTCATGCAAAATATTTAAGCATTAGTAAAACTGTTGTCAGCACGCTACACATCATGCAAATGTTTACTAAACATATAAAGATTAAAACATTATGAGACTCAGAGTCACAGTCTGTGAAAAACACAAACTATAGTGAAAACACCTCCAAAAGTTCAAATTACATCAGGCTTTGAACCCTAAACAGCATTACAGCTTCATCAAGCAGGATGGCTGCTTTAGTCCTTTTGGCCACAGAAGCTGCTTTCAAAACTGCACTCATTCCTCACACAACCACCTTCATAAAAACTGTACACTGCTAGTATACAAATGATGCACTGTATATTGTACAAGTACCTCTTTGACTTATATTTGGACACTGACCAGTTAGTAGACACAATTCCTGTCATAAATATGCTTATAACTATATATCTCTGTCTTGCAATCCTGTTTTTGTGGATGGTGAAAAACACATTTACTGTTAGCATACAAAGTAGCCTGAAGTCAGAAACTGCAGTGGACTGGAGTCACTTCCTAACTTCTCTCTTGCATGATGTAACAGTAGTCAGATGTGGTTGGACTGTGTGAGTGTTTCATGCCTGATGCATGAAAAGTACATATGATAACATTGCAGTAATATAAGTGTGTGTGTGTGTGTGTGTGTGTGTGTGTGTGTGTGTGTGTATATATATATATATATATATATATATATATATATATATATATATATATATATGCATACTGTAACAAAGTAAGACATATAGAAGGATTTGCACTACAGTCTCAATTCAGGCCTTACCTTGCAAATGCATCGGTTGACACAGCAGTAGTTCAGGGCTGACTCTACCTGATGCAAGCAATACACAGCCAATACATGTGTAGATAAAGGTTGTATGAGTTGCCTAGCATCAATTTTAATATATGTATGCAAGTAGGAGGAGGATATTAGACCCTAGGTGATCAGTGCATGTACTATGCATTGTCTCGTAGCCAAAGCAAGGGTATACTGAGCATGCCTACATCTACCTACAGGGACAGCAGCTGCGGTTCTTCTTCAGAGTCCCTCTGTGAGTGTGGCTGTGGTGACCTAGGTATTGGTGGGAGGAATGTGTGCCCATTCCCCTTCTTGATCCCACTGCAGCTGTTTCCACAAGATCAGATTGTACAGCATAGCACAAGCTGTGAATATTTGTGTACATGTCCATAGGGTATACTGCAAGGCTCCACTGGATATATCTAGGCACTGGTACCATGACTTCAGAAACCCAAACACAAGCTCTATGATGTTCCTAGTTTGTGTGTGTTGCTAATTATGGCATTCTTCTGTGGGTGTGTGTGCATTTCTGATGGGTGTCATCATCCACGGTTCTAGGACATGGCCAGAATCTCCCAGTAAATGGCCCTGTAGGATGTCCCCCCTAGCAAACATTTGGTACAGCTATGATGTGAACCAGATATGGGAGTCATGATAACTACCAGTGTTGCCAGCACACACATTCAAGATATTCCCCTGGACATTACACACAACTTGAGAGTTGATGGAGTGGTAGCCCTTACAATTAATGTAGATTCTACTCTGCTTACCAGGTGGTGCCTTAATGTGTACATTAGTACAATCAATGGCACCCAGTACTTCAGGGTAGTATGCTACATGATAGGAATGTTGCATATTGCTGGTTCTCTCCTCAGCAGTAAGGGGAAAAGATATGTGGTCACTGGCATGTATCAGCATAACATCCAGGAACTGGTTGAATATCCTGGATGCTGATGATATCCTGAATGCTGATGCATGTGGCACTCTCACCAACTGGGGATATGATGAGAGTGCCTGTGGCACTCTCATCATATCCCCAGTTGGTGGACACTGGCATGTATCAGCATAACATCTAGGAAGTGGTTGAATATCCTGGATACTGATAATATTCTGGATGCTGATCCCTGTGACACCCTCATCATATCCCGAGCTGGTCTTTGAAAAGTGCCTGTAGCTAATATTCTAAGGGCTACACATGCATTAGTTTCCACTGGGACTGGTTCCCCTTGGTTGGGTCTGGCTCAGAGATGAGGCCATCACAACTCACAGAGTTCTTCTCGGCCTAGGCCTATTGTCATCAACACCAGTAGGATTGACTTCAGCCTTGAGCACATACAGATGTGGAATAGCTGTAGCAGCCTCTAGCGTTATGTCACTTAAAATTTCCAAGTCTCTACTCAAATGTTGTTGAGGTTTCAAAGGAAAATCAGCATGCAGGTTGTATGCATACTTTATACATTTCTTGATTAGAATGTAGGCTGCATGCATACTTTATGGATTTCCTTAATAGAAGCACTATCTGGCATTGGCTACTTTAAATGACATTAGCCTGCTTAGGATATGATTACCAGGATTTACAACTCCTGCTGCTGTGTGCAGTGTTGCACTCAGTGCACCGACACACAGCAGAAACTAGCTATACATAATGACAGTGACTTATGTAAAACATTTTATAATATCATCCCTGTTGTTATGATATGTACAGAATACCCAAACTCCAGATAGTACCACTTCATTTCTATGACCTACAATGTCAGCACAGTATGATTAAAAGTTGACATACTCTGCACTTGAACCCAATATCTGCAGTATTCAAGCAAAGTTCCCTATCTAGAGGGAATGGCTAGAGTACAGTCCCACTTACCAGGTTTGCGCACTGCTGATCAAGGCTCACCACCTTTGATCAAATGCATCTGTTTTCTATTTTCAGATGTCTAGCTCATATCTGGAGTCTAATCATGGAAATGTTGATTCCAGTACAATTACCATTTGTGTGAGGTGGCACACTATGCACCCACATGAAAAGACCTCAAGAAATCAGAACGTTACCTGACATGACCCCACCTGATGTCAACATTCATGGAAAGTATAAACACCATGCATGGGCTTACAAGGAGTGAACAGACCTACATGGTCCCTGCTTTTTGTGATTCAACAAATCCACTGCTTTAGTACATCATTTACATAATAACCATGCTGACAGCCTGGAAACTACATGGATAGTAGCCATGTAAGCTGGACAACAGCACGGGAGCATGGAGTTAAAGACACATTGCAGGGTATTACTGTACCTGTTGTGGCAATACATTGTACCAATCTTTTACATTTCATTTTGTTAAATCATTTTCAAGAATTTTAAGCCTAGCGGCACATTGCGCAAATTTGTGCTAATATTGAAATTATGATATTTATAGTGATGTGACACACATCACTGATTCTTTTGGACATCCTTGGCTATTACATGCCTATTTTCACTTTCTTATGGGCATTTTGTTCATATTTCTGGACATCTAAAAACCCTTACCTCCATGTAGGCTCCTGTAAGCAGATTTTTGTGTACACTTCCAACATGGAGGCAGAGCATACGCGGTTGTGTGTAGGGTTATTGGATCACTCATCCATGATGGTTGGCTTCATTAGCATAAAATTCAGCTACTTATGTAGAAATTTGCATCCCACGAAACTTTTTGTTGGTGCGTGTGAATGCTTGTGATTGTGCACCACTACACGGACTTTACTGAATCTAAAATTCACTGCGCCTGTGTTTGCATTGCTCAGCAATGTGAAAGTGATAAAAATTACCATGTATGCTTTATTGAATTTGCACCACAGACTATAAGTCTCTAAGAAAGAAAGAAAGAATGCCAATAAGGAAAGAAAGAAAACATGCTACAATAAAATATACATTTAAGTAAAGTAACATGTATTGCAATTGGTAAACAACAAGACAAGACAAGAGCACCAACTGTTCCATTTTCAGTAAATCAATGCCAATAGTTTTTTGTGACTTATCAATGGTCCATTATCTACACTTATATTTAACACAGTTAATGGTGTCTTTCCCCCTGGTGTCCATTGAAACTGGGTTACATCCTAGTTGTAACAACATAAATAAACAAATAGTTTAAAAGTTTCACACTTTTCATAAAAAATGGCAAATAAGATATACACAATTAGTTTAAATAATGATTTGGAAAGCATTACAGTCCTAATAGTTACATGTCTTTGTTTTACTTTGTATCTATTGCTATCTCCTTTGGGGATATGTAAACCGAAAAAGTCTCTCAAGAAAATGTGACCAAACAGATGACTTATTTCATCTGATGTCATTTAATTGAATGTATTATAAAGTCAAACAAGAAACCCCAAGATCATATTATAGAAATTTGGTTCTTGACATAATCTATACAATTATAATGATGTGTATGATAGGGCTATGAAGTAATAAATCTCAGTACAGATGAGTATAACACAGTTAATTTATGCTAACCTTTATTAAACAATGTTGTAGTAATTGAGCAATGATGAGAAAAAATATTTCTCAATGCGTTCCTTATTTTATTAGATAAATTTAAAATAATACTATAATGCATCGCTTTTTGATGCAGTAATTCACATAAACTGTCAATATGTTGAACAAATTTTAAATTACTGTCAGATCACTAAGATATGCAATAGTGTGGACCCATTTAATAAGCTCGCCATTTTTGGCTGAGAAAAAAAAAGACCTACCTAAGGCCTTAACTCATTCAGCTTATGTATATCAATATCTATGTATACTTTTAAGAAGCTTTCTAGGGGCTTGCACAAGTGTATAAATACTGAGGAAGTGCAAGCCTGACTGTCATTTTGTAGTAAGCTGTTGAGATGTAAGCATGTATGTCTGTGTAGTCTGTCAGATAATCAGTTTGTTTATATTTTGTACTGCTGGTATCCATCCTGATGTGTTTCTATGTAATAAAGCATATAAATGAACTACCCCGCCTGTTCATCTTCAATTGTAAACCAAGATGAGCAACAACATATAACACCTTTTTTGTACATTTCCAGTTCACACACGTAGCTCATTATGGCAAACAACCTTTTATGGGCCTGGCTTCTTTCACTGAGTAACTTACCAGCTAATGATAGGCAGTATTAGAAAGTGCATGGAGTTATTAAAAATGACACTAAGATTGCTAATCTAGAATGTGCTGCAGTAGCAATAATTACTGTTGCCACTTATTATTCATATTTCTATATTTGCATTCATTTTTTCATAAAGGAGAGCCCTACATGTTTTGAGGTATGGTGTGATATACCATGGTGGGAGACCGGAAAATTGACTGTCAATGCAATATTGCTTGTTGTTCATAATTGTTAAAATATGCAATATTTCCATATGTACAAAATACATCACAAATCAAATGACTTGCAAATTGTTGCATGACCTCAGGTGAAATCTTAGATGTTGTTGAAGAAAACTTTGATATTTGCACTGCAAATTGCACATCTTTGGAGATATTCAGTGTTATTCATGTTGCTAATTATATAATAAGGATATGTTTTCATAGTTTTAGAAATATCTCAATAAACATGCACTCACAGAAGAATATCTTGCTGTCATGTGGATGTTTATGTCTGGTTAACAAATATGTTCTAATAATATGTCTAGCCTGTATACTTTCCAAAAATGAAAATGTGTGTGCGAAAGTTTAGCAAAAAATATAATCTGGAGTTTGTGTGCATTATAATATATTATAGTAGTCATGGAAAGACTGAATGCATTGACTATTATCACTGTAAAGAATAATTCTTACTGATAACATTGCTATTTGTGCAGTTTTAATAGCTTTTATTGTTCAGAAAATATTTACATGTATCTGTCTTATGCTTTTTGAGTTAATTTTTTCTGAAAATACTGAGGAATAGAAGCTGTGTGTTGGCTGCTAGAGGTGTGACATCCTATATCATATAGGCATTAATAATATTAGTCAGTAATATACAATCTGCTGACAGCTTTTATGGTTTAATAAAATCAGATTGCAAGACATCTGGGCTATTTCCAATGTCTTATATAGAGCGCACCAGAGTAACATTATCTCCATATGGAGGTCATAAGGGGCAATATGGAGGGAATAGCCTGAAACATGGCCTCTGCATCAGACAATGCTTTTTATTATAAATAAAGTTAGTACATCCAATAGATGTAAATTTGATAGTGCCATACCACATTGTTTTCAGTATCTTTAAGGAAAATGGAAGAAAAGTCCAGAAGTTTTGAAAGTAAAACTCTCTAATTAAAAAAGAAGGCCAACAATTAAGCAAAGCACATTATCAGTTTACAAAGCCAAACAGTTGCTGTTACTTTTGTGCATTGCAAATACAGATTGTGCATCTCCAAGACAAAGGGCAAAAGAAAGAAGATGAATAAAAAAAAGTTTTGAAAGGTCAGCTGAACCCAGTAACTCAAAAATTTGAATATATGGAAAACAAAATTCACAGGGGAAAAGTCCATATCATAATCTTGGTGGAAAGGTGGACAGGCCATACATATATGGTTACACAAGACTTAATTGCAACATGAGTTTAAGACTGTGGATTTCTAGAGCCACACATGGTAAGATCAGTACAAAAAGTGAGACATAAGATAATAAAACTCTATGATTACCGAATGAATTGGGGGTTAGTTCATCAGGCATCATAGAAGAGGAGACTAATTATAGCGGGCCAAAGAGACAAAGCAGTTGATGATTTTTCTAAGGATGTAAACAAGCAAAGAACCAAAGTAATGGCAACTGTTTGGCACTGTAAGCAGTTAGGAGCAAGTGAAAGACTGGTATGCTTGGGTACAGCTAGCATAAAGTTGCAGTTCAAAAGAAAACTTATTGAAGTCTACCAAATACTTTAACAGTAAAGGAGAAATGCCAGCAGCCTCATCCCAAACAGATATATCACAAATTACTAATACCACAGTGAGAGAGAACTTGATTTGTAGCCTCACACTTTTGTAAGTTGCTGGAATAAATTGAACAGGCCAGATGGTAGTGCTGAAGAAGGATATAGTAGGTGTACTGCTTGTTCTTTAGTTGGCATCAGCAAAGTCTTTCAGGGGTTTATGGAAAGATGAAATCAGCAAGAAAAGGAGAGTAGTATTAAGTCTTGGTGAGTAACTTCATGTGGTGGACCCTGTTTTCAAAAAATATCACCAAGATGATATTGAGTTATAACCTATATTTTATATATCATGGAGAGAGGTAGGTTAAAAAAAGACAACTGGTTGTACACGGCCAGGATAGTGTCAGTGTAGAATCTTTGGGACACTGAAACATTTCTACTACAGGGTTAGGCCGGGCTCAGGAAGATGGCCCTGCTGTGGTAGAAGAGATTAGTAGTCCACAAAAAACACAAAAATTGACAGGCCAAAAAAGTCATAAAGATGATAGAATGAACTATTAAGGATAAAAGATAAATGATGTACTGTTATTAACATATAAGAAGCCCAGAACTTATGTATAGAAGCTATTCAGAAAGACTGAGAGAAATTAGATGAAAGAAAAATTATTGCACAAGAAAAACTGTTAAAAGCTTAAAATAAAAATGTGCCTTCATTTATGTAACAGATCAAAGAAAAACATTACATTGATGAAGACATGTGCCACCTGGAAGAAGAAATGACACAGAAAGCACAGAAATAAAAAGAACAAAACCCAGAGATTTTTGAAAGGTATAAAAAAGAAACATGGACATGGGAAAGAAAAAGGAGGCCTGATACAGTGAAGTACATTTATGCAGTGGAGAAAGCCAAACTAATCAATACAAAAAAGCAACTCCAAAGATATTTGAAGAGAAATACAGGCAAAGGCAACCAGATATGGAAAATTTCAACATACATAAAAAAAAAAAAGAAAACAAAGAAGGAATATAGCAAAGAGCATTAGTAAGGTATAAGTTAAACAGAAACTGGATTATGATAAAATTGAAGGACTTTGTACAGAAAATCCAGGACAGCTATTATCGCAGCATGATGGAACAGTGTGTTCCAAGATTAAGAAGCAGCAAGTGGGCAGGAGACATTTGAAAAAGAAGTATTAACATAGGAAAGGAAGAGAGGTCTGATATAGTGCAATATTTGTGCAAAGCAGAAATCATAACTAATCAATGCAAAAAAGCAGCAGCAAGGATATTTGAAGAAAAATATAGACAAAGGCACCTGGACAAGGAACAGTTCAAAATACAATACATGAGAAAACAAAAGAGGATTAGTAACTAAGAAGTTAAATAGAAAGTGAAGTTATGGATTTTCAGTAAAGTGAAGGATTTATTGTAGAAAACCAGCACAGGAAGTGTCACAGTATGATGGAAGAATGAGTCTCAGGTTAAGGAGAAAGAGGTGGAGCGGGAGACATCTCAAGACTTGCCATGTGGTGATGCCCTACAGTATTCTGTAGCAGACCTGTACAAAAGATCATTTGAAGTTACACAGCAAGGGAAGGAATAGGAAGCAGTGGCAACTCTAATGTAGACAATGTTGTGGAGTGACAGGGCAATGAGTTTCCATATTAAAGAGCAGCAGATGATACAACAGGGTATATCTGAAGAGCAGTCTCTTTAATGCAATACCAGCTTGTAGTGTTGTGTGTGGTGTCTAAACTGGCAGTTGCTACAGCAGTTTGCTACAGTTTAAAATAAAAAAAAGAAAATCTCTCTTTCTCTCTTTTTTTTTCTTGTTAACTAAAACCTCAGTGCTTTAGCACTCAGTGGAGGCAGGGTTTAAAGTGTAGCTATTTACTATAGTTTAAAAAATAAATGATTTTTATAATAAAATGTGTGGAAGGAGAGTTTGGGACAGGGCACATAAATGGGACCTGAATTTCTGAGGCGGGGGAGGGCATATCCTGCACCTGGACACCTGGTAGGTGTACTAGTAGAAGGGATAGCCATTTTTTTTCTCTTCAGTGGAAGGACTGGAGGCATGGCTCTAACTACAATAAGCAAATCGTTACAATGTAGTGAGTGGCTTATTATAAGTAAAGAGGGTTTTGTTTATTACACTAAATTTTTTTTTTGTTACTCTTCAGTTGAACAGCTATGGGGTCGATCTAACTATACTATTACAGTGAAGTGCTTTTTTTCTTTTTTCGGTCTTCAGTTGAAGAGCATAGGGGGTAGGGCATTGAGCCAGTTATAATTTTGCTGAAAAGGATATGTCACAGAAAGATGTTCTAGAACTTTCAGTAGAATATCCACAGGAAGTGCAGGGCAAATAAGTTTCACTCAGTCTATAAGAAAATTATCTAATTTAAGAGCTGCTTGATTTAACAATGATATACAGACATATTAACATCACTGAAAGAAATAAATTACATTAAGTAAATAAGACTAAAAATATTAGAAGTTTGGTAAAACAGATGAACTCAGTAATTAGGACAATTAAGAAAAAAATCGTGTGGTATGACAAGAATAGATACGAAATTGTTACTGTGCAGCTAAATTAATAACAAATAAAGTCTTACCACAAAAACATAGAGCAATAAGGGAAAGAAAAGGAATAAATAAAATGTCACAATGGAAGCATTGGCCAGGGAAAAACATGAAGCAATTAAGACAAGAATTATTGCTATCAGAAGAATATAAAAGAGCAAACAGATTTCCAAAAATACTTGGAAAGATAGATGTGGTAAAAGCAACACACAGTATGAAATTAGACCAGGATCTTTCATATATCATTGAAAATAATAAACTAAAAATATCTGAAGGAACAGAAAAATTTGGAAGATATGCAGTTAAATATAAAGGAAAAGTACAAAATAATCAATTCATTGATGACCCAAAAATTTATAGAGAACTGGGAAACAAAGCAAGAGGAATAGAAACACACACACACAAAAAAAGAAATTAACACATTGTGGAGAAATATTTATGAAGACCATGTGGAACATAAAGATGCTGAATGGATAGAAAAATTAAGAGAACAGTATATGTTCTAATGTAGAGGAAAATAAATGGGATGAAATGACAGCTGAAAAGCTCCTAATTGGAAAATCCCAGGCCCAGACCTAATTTTGGCTAAAATTATTAATATACACACCGGACATACCTAAAAAAGCTAGAAAACACTGTGTAGACTCACTGAACATTCCAAAGCCCAAGTCTCAATTCCACTGAGAATACAAAGTCCAACTCGGTATAAATGAAAAAATGCAAATTTATTTTAAGCCGTTAAAATCATACGCTTTTCGTCGGCTAACAGTCCGACTTCTTCAGAAAGAACAAACAAGCAAACAGTGCCTTCCCTTCATTGAGAACATTTAAACAGTTCACTAATTGAGAATTGCAAGTCACATGATTGAACTTCATCTGAATTAAAGTCCCAGCACTAAAAATGCACTAGGGAAACAATGAACAACTAAATGCTCATGTAATGATAATACAATACCAAAATGTTAAAACCATATTACATGCAACACAGATTGCCAGATAAAACAGTGTGTACATACACACTTGACAAATTTAGGACATGTAAATAAATAAAAAATTTGATTTTGATCATAAAAATTGAATAATTAAGAAAGTTTAAAACATGAAATTTGGACAGCTGTATAAACCCGCACTGCCAAGTTTGGAAACTGAAAAAAATTTTCTAAGATTTTAAAAATCGAAACACACTGCCTATTGCTGAATTTTTTTTTTATTTATTTTTATTTATTTTATTTTATTTTACATTTGTTGACCGGGCTAGTCTAGCTGGATACATGTCCTTTTTCAGTAGAGGCCCGGGGAGAAAAGCTCCAACATGAAGAGAAGACACAATACATTTACATACAGAAGAAATAGCATTAACATAATAATAAAAGAAAACAGCAAAATTTACATACTGATTAAATAACATTAACATGTTATGTAGATAATCTTAAACATGGTTACATTGAGAAGCCGTGAGGTTAAGATTATAATCTCTGAGATGGGGAAGAGACTGAGGTGGAATGAGACCTTTGGGATTAGTCTGGTTTAGGACAAGGGCATAACCAGTGTGACTTAAGGAAGTCTTTGAGATTATTTTTGAATTAAGCGAGGTCGTAAGTCTTAGGTTGTTTGGAAGGGAATTCCAAAGCTTTCCGATGGAATTGGCATAGAGAGCATCGCCACCCAAATTATTAGATTTAATGGTTAGTACCTGAACACTTTTTGATGATCGTAGGCAGTTTAGGTTGGAGTAGGGGGTCAGAATTTTGCTCAGTGAGGGGGTTCTATCCGGTTGGTTAATTATTTTAAATGCTTCAGTGAGTTGGTTGAGTTTGAGAAGATTGGGCAGTTCTAACCAACCAAGTTTCTTTAGGTTAAGGCAATGGTGAGTACGATAAGGTGTACCTGTTATAAATTTGGCAATATGATTATAGGCAACAGAGAGTTTATTGAGCTCTCGCTTATTGAGGAACGAAAGTACCGGGGAGGCATATAGGAGGGTGGAGAGGAGATGAGTGCGAGCAATGGTTAGTTTGGCATAAGGAGTTAAAAAGTTCTTTATTCTGTACATTGAGCCGAGTTTCTTATTTACAGACTTAATGGTTTGGCTAATGTGCATATCAAATTTAAGCTTGTGGTCAATAGTAACACCTAATAGTTTGGTATTGGAGACAGGCTCAATGATGGTGCCATTGGTGGATTCCACATGGAAGGTCATGTTGTTAGCAATTGGAGGTTCTTTTCCTAGGGGAGTAGATACAGAGGGGAAAAATAGTAGTAGCTTGTTTTTGTTGGATTAAGTATGAGTTTCAATTCAGAGAACCATTTTTCGACTATAGCAAAACAGTTTTGGGTGATTGCTTGGAATTTCGGGAGAGAGACGTCAGAGCAGATCAGGGTGGAGTCATCTGCATATTGGATGCAGGTGGCTTTGGGGATGACTGAGTGAAGATCATTTATGAAGACGGAGAAAAGAAGGGGACCAAGTATAGAGCCCTGAGGAACGCCAATGGTGTTAGGGAGCAGGTGAGATAGCCTGTTTTGCCACTGGACAGCTTGTTGCCTATCAGAGAGGTAAGCATTAAACGAACTTAGAGCTAGGTTGTCGAGGTGTAGGGTTTCCAGGGTGTGGAGCAGAAGCTGGTGATTGACCATGTCGAAGGCTTTCGATAGGTCAAGAAAGAGAGCAGAGGATATTAATTTATTATTACGGTTGTTATTGACTGAGTCAACAAAGGAGAGGAGGGCAGTGGTAGTACTATGATGGGGGCGAAAACCATGTTGGGTATTAGACAAAAGACTGTTAAGGGTGAGGTAGTGCAGGAGTTGTTTGTGAACACACCGTTCCATAATTTTAGCTATTGGAGACAATATTGCTATAGGTCTGTAGTTAGATGTTTCCGTGGAGGTGTCTCCTTTATGAAGAGGGATGATATATGACATTTTCCAAATAGAGGGGATGGTAGCTTCAGTTATAGTTCTGTTAATCAAGATTGATATGGGATAGGCAATGGCATCTGACGCTATTTGTAGGTATTCCGCTGGGAGATGATCAGCCGCTAGGGTGGTTGGTTTAAGTTTTTTCAGGAGGGTACGAATATAGGAGGTAGATACTGGTTGTAAGTTAAAGGTGGGGGGAGCTGAGTCATTAGCATGAGTTAAGGAGAGTGGAAGTTGGCAGGTGGAAAAGAACCTTCTCCTTTGAGAATCTGAAGTAAGATAGCTATGTCCATAAGCTGTGAAGAATATTATTGTTACTGTTTCACCAGACGTGTGCCTGTCCTAATTTAAAACTACAAACCTGTGGCAATAACAAATTGTCAATGTAGCTAATGCACATTGCATTATAACTCTTCTTAATACTACTACCTCGGTGTAGGTTTAGATAACAAACTCAGGGGTGTAGTTGGTCACTGCCAACTTCCACTCTATTCCATTCTATTGGACACACTTCTGAAAAAACAGTGCCCCCGAACCCTCTCAACTATCGTCAGACTGACTAGATGACACTAAATAGTGTCTACTACAAAAACATAGTCCGACAAGAAGTGGACCAAACTGGCAACACTGTACAATACATGGAGCCAGAACCTACTGCCCCCCCCCCCTTTTATGTATATTCCCTTACTAAGTCCTGTGAACCCGCCTGAATGTGTAATCTGGGCTTTTATTTTAGCCATAAATTGGGAACTAAATTCCTGCTGTTAAATAAGAATAAAGATGAAAATATAAAAATCTAATAACTCTAGTGACATAACCAGGTAAAGCCTTAAATGATGTTCGTGATTTGAAGAATTAAAAAAACTGACTATTAATAACAAATAAATATAAAAGACATGTTAAAACCCCTCCAATATGGAATGATGTTACTACAGGTCATCTCTTGAGCCTCTTTAACTTCAATAAGCAAGCCAGGTTCAAAGAACCATTTAGGCCAGGCACATGACATGCATCCAGCCTTAATTGCCACCACAGTTCCCTGCTTTCTAAATACAAGGGAGTGTGGCCTCCCCTTGGGTTGGAACTAACCTGGTCTATAACACTAAATGTGAAACTGTGGCCTAAGTTTTCCATGACATGTTTGGCTAGAGCATTCTCCATTTTGCCTTTTCCGATGGCATACAGGTGTTCATATATACGATCTTGTAATCTTCTGTCTGTCTTGCCTACATAGAAAGTGGGACAGCAGACACATTGGGCTAAGTACACTACCTGTGTATTATTACAGTTGAATTTGCCTACCAAGTGGAAGACTACCTCATTAATGGAAAACCTTGACCCTGTTTTTATATATCCACAATATCGGCACATGGAACATTTGTACATGCCCTATCTGTTACTGTGGGTCTTAGGTTTTCTTTCCAGTATATCCTTGATATTCAAACCTCTCCTGTAGACTACCCTGGGAGGGTCTACAAACACCTTATGTGTGGACTCATCCTTCAGGATCAAGGGCCAATTCTTCATGACTGTTGTATAAGTTATAATCAAACTTTGGAATGAGTAAGGTGCCTTTTCTATACTCCCTGATCGTGTTGTCATATTTCCACCCCTCTGACTAAGGATAGGTTCATAGAAACCTGAGAATCTCTTAGATTGGACCTCTTCCACAAGGTCTGAAACTAGGTGATGTGGGTATCCTCTGCTGATAAAGAGGTCAGCCATGAAATTACATTCCACTAAAAAGTCAGGGTCTCTAGATATTATTCGTGCTGCCCGTACAAGTTGGCCTTTGAGAATAGACCTTTTCTGTTTGTATGAGTGGGAACTATCAAAATGAACGTAGCTATTAGAAAAGGTGTCTTTTCTGTGCATTTTGGCTATGTAGCTCCTAGACGTCAAATCCTTCCTTAGATCCACATCTAAGTAGGTGATACTGTCCTTAGATGTGTTATGGGTAAATTGTAGAAATTCAGTGGAGGAGTTGAAAAGTTGTACCATAGATCTAACAACATTTCTCCCCCTCTAGTGAGGATAAAAATATTGTCAAGAAACCGAGTGTACATAAGTACAAAGTCCATGACTGAACTGTTATTCATAACAAATTCCCTTTCCCGATAGGTCATTACAATACTGGCCACACTTGCACCGCAAGGAGAACTCATTGGTACTCCTACTTGTTGAAGATAGAATCTGTTGTTGAAAGAAACGTAATTGTTGGGTAGAATAATATCCAACAATTCACTCACCAATTGGATCTCAGTAGCAGGGGCTAGTTTAAGGGACATCAAGGAAGGGATCCATTCCAAGGCCACCGAGTGAGGGATGGAAGTATATAAATACTTTACATCAACAGTTAAAAAATAACTATCCTCACAGAAAGGTGTAGAATTGACCCTGGCTAGAAAAGACCAAGAATCTTTACTAATTTGAGATTCAGTAGCCACATGTTTTTTTTTAAAATGGAATCAACTACTTTGACAGCAGCATATGTAATGCTGCCCCTAGCACTTACTAGTGGATGCATGGGGGATTTGAAAGATTTTTATGAATTTTAGGGGTACCGAAAATTACTGGAACCTTGAATACAGGAAGAGAAATAAAGTTAAATAAATCTATGTCAATGGTTCCATTCAGGAACATATCACTGAAATAAGAAACTACAGGAGAATTTCCTATATTGATCTCATTCCGGGATACCTTGAGATAACAGTCTGCAGAGGATATCCTCCATTCTTCTATTGTAATCTGATTCCTCCATAACCACTAAACCCCCACTCTTGTCAGGTTGCATTACCCTGACCGAAGCCCCAGCTAGCATGTCAAGTAGGGACTTCTCTGCTTTACTAATGTTAAACATACAGGACCGTAGGGGTAGATGGTCCGTGAGAGCATGTCTAATGTCTAACTCATAAATCTGTTCAAATGTGTTCAGTGTAGGGTGGAGTGGTGGATTATAAGTGCTGGATAATTAAAAATCTTTTTTCTCCCCCAAAAATTTCCCCATTAACACCTGTTAGTTAAGCTTCCTTACAAAAGTTTTAAATCAATAATAGAAGAAGCTACATCTGCTCTCCTTGAAGGCACAAAAGAGACACCTTTGGCTAACAAATCTATTAACATTGTGTCGAAAAAGTAATCAGAAAAATTATAAATTTTGAAGTCCTTGTTAGTGTTCGTCAGTGTTTCACGTAGACTGGAATAAGGTACAGTTTCTATAACTGATACATTTAAGTCTTCTTGTTCTTGGACCAAAGATTCATCCACCGAACTTGGTCCGAAGGGGGAGAGGAGGCCAGGACTCGAAAAGGGTTGCCTCCCTCTGCTCCACCAGGTGGAGTGGTAAGGTTGCGGACTGCTCACTGATCACTACTGTTAGAGTCTTCAATTCTTGGGGAATTCAAGACAGTAGTTGAGTCAGAATAGTCGGTTGAAATAAAGCAAGCTTCGAGAGGCTGGCAGTTTTCACCCACCCAAGGCATGTGAGCCAAAAAATTGCCTTGGGATGGAGGGGGTTTGGGATATGCTGTACCACATTTATACACTTTGATATCCCTGTTTAACTTCTTTATCTTAGAAGAAGTTAATTTAGAAATGTGTTGGTCTATACTGTGACAGGTGTGGTCATAGTCAAACTTGTATCTATGGAAGTTTATGTCATTCTTAATGGCATCATCAAGCTTAGAAGTATCAAGAAGAAGAATGTCAATAGCCTGCTGATAATGATGGCAAAACAATTCCATAAGTTCGACCCAGTAATGGTCGAATAGTTTAATCAAGTCTCTATGGAAAGCAGACCGATCCTGGAGACCAGTTGGGTACTGCCAGGATCTAAGGCCTTTGGGTATTATATTGGCTCATTTGCATTCCCCAAAATATGCCACCTCCATTTGTAATTTTCTTAGTTTCAAGAGATTTTGATCAAATGTGTTTAGTTTGGAGGGCAAGTCTATAGAGATACTCATGTTATAGTCTGGTTTAGTTGACTTTGATGAATTACCAAACTCAAATGCTCAGTTTAACCATGAAGAAAGAGAAGTAGTACCTTGACAGGAAGGACCTGGATGTGTATAAACTCAATGGTCAATACCCCCTGAGTTCCCCTGGCTCCGAATCTGGGAAGGTACACAGGAACCTGGAAGCTGTGTCTCTGGGGGAACTGAGTCAGGTCCATGCTTAGCACCCACGTCTCCGAGATGGAAATGGACTGCTGGAAACTTGGAAGCAGTAATAGGGCTGACCCCTGGATGCGTTGAACCACAGACACCTGCTGGAAAAGTCTCTAACTCCAAGCCTCGGCTCGGCTGTGATCCCAAAGCACTGTCCATCCTGTTTGATAGTACATTCACCTTTTTGGTTAAAATCTCAATCAGTTGTGTTAAGTTTCTCAACAAAGCAGTTGATGATTTTTCTAAGGATGTAAACAAGCAAAGAACCAAAGTAATGGCAACTGTTTGGCATTGTAAGCAGTTAGGAGCAAGTGAAAGACTGGCATGCTTGGGTACAGCTAGCATAAAGTTGCAGTTCAAAAGAAAACTTATTGAAATCTACCAAATACTTTAACAGTAAAGGAGAAATGCCAGCAGTCTCATCCCAAACAGATATATCACAAATAACTAATACCACAGTGAGTGAGAACTTGATTTGTAGCCTCACACTTTTGTAAGTTGCTGGAATAAAATGAACAGGCAGATGGTAGTGCTGAAGAAGGATATAGTAGGTGTACTGCTTGTTCTTTAGTTGGCATTAGCAAAGTCTTTCAGGGGTTTATGGAAAGATGAAATCAGCAAGAAAAGGAGAGTAGTATTAAGTCTTGGTGAGTAACTTCATGTGGTGGACCCTGTTTTCAAAAAATGTCACCAAGTAGTAGAAATAGGATAGATAAGAGAGCTAGGAAGGAGAGAGATAGCGAAGTAGGGGAAGTAGTGAGAAGAGGAATGAGAGTAAGGGTGTGTCTGTATTCAGTGTTTAGGGAAATGCAATGAGGTAAGCGTATAATTAGGGGAAGGGGAGTGTTAATCAAGTATAAATGTAGGACCACTGGGGGGTGGGTGAGATTTGGGGGTAGGGTAGAGGAGCAGACTGAGCCCGCAGGGCAAACAGAGCGGGTAGAGCCAGGTAGTAAAAGAAATGCCAAGAAAAAAAAAACAATCAGTAAGAGTGAGAATTTAGGAGATAGGTTTGTAGAGTTGTGGAGTAAGGTATGAAGGCTATGTAGAGGGGTGGGGTAAAGTATAAAGGCTTCCAGAGATTGATAAGGGATATCAGAGGGAGTGCAGATTGAAATAATATCTAGAGAGGACACTAATTAATGAAGGAGGTTAGTAAGCAGGAAAAGACAGGTCACACCAATAGGTAAAAGCAGGTATGAGAGGAGAAGGATAAATAGGGCAGAAAGCTAAGTGAATAGCACTACCTGGTGGCCGGACACTTAATGGCAGCTGTAGAGATACAGATAAATGATCCCTGAAGGGGGATATCAGGTTATAGAAAAATAGAGGGAGAAATCCTGGTTAGGGGTTATGAAGGTGGGGAGACAAGGGGCTAGGGGTAAGTAGAACCTAGGGAAGCTTAAGGATTAAGTTACTGCTAGAAAGGGAGGGATATGGCTGCTGGCTAACCTGGAAGGGAAGGTTGCTTATTCAGACAGTGGAAGTCTAATATATATAGTAATGGTAAGGAAAAGGACCATTACAGGACATACTTTTGCTGTTTTCCTTTCAGGGAAATTAAGTCTCGGAGAGCAGATAATTCAGGAGTATGAGTCTTTGGCATCCAAGCAGGGCACTTCAGGTAGGTTAGTGCAGGGACAGGAGGAACACAAAGCTAGTACATGTGGAGAAGACAGAAAAAAGGTAGTGAGGCTAACAGTGCAGGGATTACAGTATGAAAAACTTCTATACATACAGTAGCAACCTACAGATATTCTGGGTAGAAAAGACTAATTATAGTGTTATGTTATAGCGTATACAAAACTGTGTTGGGAAATAATAAAATTGAATATTTATCAATATTGCTGATATAGCTAGTGGAAACAAGGGAATGACTGTTCGTTTCCCTGTGCTCTGGCCTTAATAGAGCAGCTTTCTAAAGGCTGTAAAACAGGTATCCCTTTGAGTGCAAATAGATTACAGGCTGTGTAAGTACTGTAAAACCCCACTCCGGACATGATCAGATAAGATAGTAATCAAACCGCTAAAACCTTAAACCTTATAACAGCAATTCTGGTCTTAGAGCAAGCTCTTAACCATAACAGAGCTATTAAATATAGTGACAATAACATACAGTAAAGGGAACATGAGAGCTAGTCACTTAGAGCAATTCCTTTACACAAGTAATACACTTAAAAGTAACACTTCAAGTGAACAAAGAAACTTAAGAAATGTTCAGCGGTAGTTAATATGGTCAGTTAATGAGCAATTTAACTAAAAATGGAGTAAATCTTCAGGAGGTAAGCATTTTAAAAAGGTCAGATTCAGCAGGTAAAAATGTATATATAACTACATACAAAAACAGAAAGGATCTGATTAAGCCCCTTCGTGCATAGCGCTAATTCCGTGCAGACACAGTAAGAATCTAGCGCACTTATTGTCACTTGAACATTCAAATAACATTTATTCTTTCAATATGCTATTAGGCTAAAACCCTTGTTTTACACTCCTCTGTGTGTAGTGTTAATTCCGTGCTTTCATTTAAAATACACAACTTTAAATTCCTTGTTTTACACCCCCCCCTTGTGTAGTGCTAATTCCGTGCTTTCATTTAAAGTAGACAACTAGCGAACATATGGTTACACAGCAGCAATCCAATTAACATATTCAGCCAATGACAAGTATACTATTAGGCTAAAACAGACAAGAAAGCATAGAAAATAATCATTTAAACCTATTATTGTATGTAATAGACAGGATACAATGACAGTAATAATGCATGTAGCTGCCCAAAGGCCTCTATTAGTGTAACGGCCATGGAATGGCTTTCTAAAGGTCCATGTGTACAACGCGATAACAGCAGAGGCAGTATCCACTAAAAGTAGTGCGGTCACAAGTGGCTTACAAAGCAAAGCAGTTGAAAGGTGGTTCCAGATGCCGTTCTCTTGCTATGTTGTTTTTATTTTTTTAAAAACGATCCTCTATTACTATTAGATAAAATAGTCTCTATACTTACAGTTTATGCAACACCAAAGCCAGGGATGTACAGCAGCCAGGGATGGGACAGAGATAATTAAAGATGGCGTCTCCTTGCTTGGGGTATATTTATATAGTAGGAGAGGAAGTAGGGGCAGTACAGGGAGGTAAGTGATGGAGGAGAAGGGGTGGAGAGTAGGAATATAATACTGGTATTGATCAGACACCACAAGAACTAATGCACCAGGTCTGATTGAAGGGGGGCTGGGGTAAGATGAGGAGGGCAGAGAGATAATAAAGTTTAAGCTGTGAGGTAGAGATGAGGGCAGAGAGATAATAAAGTTTAATCTATGAGGTAGAGTACTAAGAGGATAGACTGTAGAGTGCAGGGAGATAAAAACCAGGATGAGAGCCAGGTAGTAAAAAAAATGCTAAGAAAAAAAACAATCAGTAAGAGTGAGAATTTAGAAGATAGTTCTGTAGAGTTGTGGGGTAAGGTATGAAGGCTATGTAGAGGTGTGGGGTAAAGTATAAAGGCTTTCAGGGATTGATAAGGGATATCAGAGGGAGTGCAGATTGAAATAATATCTAGAGAGGACACTAATTAATGAGGGAGGTTAGTAAGCAGAAAAAGACAGGGCACACCAATAGGTAGAAGCAGGTATGAGAGGAGAAGAATAAATAGGGCAGAAAGCTAAGAGAATAGTACCACCTGGTGGCCGGACTCTTAATGGCAGCTGTAGAGATACAGAAAAATGATCCCCGAAGGGGGATATCAGGCTATAGAAAAATAAAGGGAGAAATCCTGGTTAGGAGTTTTGGGGGTGGGGAGACAAGGGTTTAGGGGTAAGTAGAAACTAGGGGAGCTTAAGGATGAAGTTACTGCTAGAAGTGGAGGGATGTGGCTGCTGGCTAACCTGGAAGGGAAGGTTGCTGATTCAGACAGTGGAAGTCTGATATATATAGCAATGGTAAGGAAAAGGACCATTACAGGACATACTTTCACTGTTTTCCTTTCAGGGAAATTGAGTCTTGGAGAGCAGATAATTCAGGAGTATGAGTCTTTAGCATCCAAGCAGGGCAGTTCAGGTAGGTTAATGCAGGGACAGCAGGAACACAAAGTTTCACTGTTTTCCTTTCAGGGAAATTGAGTCCTGGAGAGCCGATAATTCAGGAGTATGAGTCTTTGACATCCAAGCAGGGCACTTCAGGTAGGTTAGTGCAGGGACAGGAGGAACACAAAGAGTTTATGCAACATCAAAGCCAGGGATGCACAGCAGCCGGGGACGGGACAGAAGTAACTAAAGATGAAAAAAAAAGAATTAAAGTATGAGTCCTGGGAGATGGTTGGGGTCCTATAGCAGTCTATGACCTGAATCGCTGTCTTACCCAATGTTAGCTGCACCTGAAGTATCTCTGATGGGTTATGTTTGCTACCAGTCTGGAGGTGTGCAGATCCTTTATGAATATGGAAACACCACTGCCTTTGGAGCTTTGGTCCAAGTTCTGGGGCCAAAAGATGTGGAATGAGTTACAGTTTGTTAGTGCAGGGGTGCTTTCTGCTGCCTTGAACCAGCACAAATGTTGATGTTCTCCATTTTAAGGAGTGCTTCGAGTGAGTGCATTTTGAGATTTAGACTTCTAGTGTTGAGCAGCATGACCCTCAAATTTTATTTGTTTGTAGCTGTTACTGTGGTAATTTGGTTTTTGGAACACCACTGAAAAAATGCACTATAGGGGTGGCAAGAGCCTTGGCCAGTATCCAGAAGCCCAGGAGTGATAGATGCAGGCTATCTCTGGCAAAGCATTGAGGTCTGTCAGTCATGTCATCCCAGGCAGACAGATACTGGATCCCCTTAGAATGACACCAGAAACTTAGCCAATTGTTGAAATCAATCATTTTCTGCTTGTACTGTGGTATAATTCTGGGTGATGGTAGGATGCTGCTCAGGGCTATGGTCATACCTGGCTGGGCTACATAATTCAAGAGTTCCTCCATGTCTCTATTCATGTAGTCCAGGGAGGTATGTCTCAGGTCATTCACACTCACATGTACAATGACAGAGTCATATTTGTACCTGTTGTTGAGGGTCCTGAGTGCATGCGTTATGTGATGGATCCTGGCACCTGACAGGCAGCTGACTGTTACTTTCTCCTTATTAAACCTAGTGAGTAGGACATCAGGGTAACTCAATATTGACTTAACTATGACTATTGTGTTGGGCATGCTGTTTTGCCTTAGAGGCTTTGGTTGAATGGCACACTGTTTAGGAGAGTTATCCATCTCATGATTAGTGCTGTGTTGTGGTGGACGAGTGCATTTCTACCTTGGAGGTCTCTGCTGTTTGGGTAGATTTTTATTGAGAACTTCCCCAAAGGTGGGTGTGTGGTTTGTGTTTTTATGTGAAGGCAGTGCCGGTATGTGTTCTGGAGGGCTATGTGTTCCATGTGGTGTAGTGCAAGTTTTGACCTTCTCCTCTGGACCAGCTATTCTGGTCTTGGCTGGAGAGTGAGTGGCTTCCAATCTGGATATATAAGTGCATCTCTTGCAAGTCTGAGTGTTGGGAGGTAAGAGGAGAGTGTCGTTGTTGTACATGAGGCAGTTGCTACATTGCCTTAGGATGCCCAAGTTCAGCAGGTTAATAGGAGAAAGCACAGGGAACCGACCTTTAGACATGCCTGGAGTGGTGGGCATTAATACTAAGTACTGGATCTGTTTCCTTGTAGAACATTTAGTGCTTGTAGCACTTTTGTGTGCTACAATAATTGCTACAAGAAGTCTGGTAAAGTGCTACACTAATAAGCTAATAAAAGTGCAGGAGAAGAGAGAACTAGCAGATCTAGGGGAAAAATTGAAGAGTAGATTTTGGCACCACTCAGAAGCTTACAAACAGTCCTGGATACAGCAAGTCTATATCTGGACTAGACTAGTTACAGGAAAGGCAGCAAAAAGCGCAAACATGGGCTTTTAAACCAGAAAGTTGAGAAAGATGAAAAAACTGCCCAAATGGCCAAAAAACTACAATTTCTGGGCCAGAAACCACCCCTCTTATGGTAGATAGGCTACCTAGTACTTACCACTCCCACAGATAAGCTAGAAAGCTTCCCTCCAATACAGAAAGGCTTGGGGGGCTCAGAAGCTTACATGCAGTTCTGGATACAGCAAATCTGTATCTGGACTAGACTAGTTACAGGAAAGGCGTGAAAAGCACAAACGTGAGCTTTTAAACCAGAAAGTTGAAAGAGATGGAAAAACTGCCCAAACGGCCAATAAACTACAATGTCTAGGCCAGAAACCACTCCTCTTGTGGAAGATAGGCTACTAGTGCTTACCACTCCTACTGACAAGCTAGAAGGCTTCCCTCCAACACAGAAAGGCTTGGAGGGCTCAAAAACTTACAAACAGTCCTGGATACAGCAAATTTGTATCTGGACTAGACTAGTTACAGGAAAGGGGGGAAACAAGTACAAATGCAGGATGATTTTAAATCAGGAAGTTGAAAGAGATGAAAAAAACTGTTCAAACAGCCAATAAACTACAATTTCTGGGCCATAAACCACTCCTCTTGTGGTAGACAGGCTACCTAGTGCTTACCACTCCCACTGACATGTTAGAAGGCTTCCCTCCAACACAGAAAGGCTTGGGGGGCTCAAAAGCTTACAAACAGTCTCAGATACAGCAAATCTGTATCTAGACTAGACTAGTTACATGAAAAGTGGGAAACAAGCTCAAACGTGGGCTTTTAAACCAGAAAAATTGAGAGAGAGAGAGAGATGGAAAAACTTCCAAAACAGCCAATAACTACATTTTCTGGGCCAGAAATCACTCCTTTTGTGGTAGATAGACTACTTAGTACTTACCACTCCCACTGATAAGCTAAAAGGCTTCCCTCCAACACAGAAAGGCTTGGGGGGGGGCTCAGAAGCTTACATACAGTCCTGGATACAGCAAATCTATATCTGGACTAGACTAGTTACATGAAAGGCAGGAAAAGTGCAAATGCGAGCTTTTAAACCAGAAAGTTGAAAGAGATGGAAAAACTGACCAAACGGCCAATAAACTACAATTTCTAGGCCAGAAACCACTCCTCTTGTGGTAGATAGGCTACCTAGTGCTTACCACTCCTACTGACAAGCTAGAAGGCTTCCCTCCAACACAGAAAGGCTTGGAGGGCTCGAAAACTTACAAACAGTCCTGGATACAGCAAACTTGTATCTGGACTAGACTAGTTACAGGAAAGGGGGGAAACAAGTACAAATGCAGGATGATTTTAAATTACAAAGTTGAAAGAGATGGAAAAAACTGCCCAAACAGCCAATAAACTACAATTTCTGGGCCATAAACTACTCCTCTTGTGGTAGACAGGCTACCTAGTGCTTACCACTCCCACTGACAAGTTAGAAGGCTTCCCTCCAACACAGAAAGGCTTGGGGGGCTCAAAAGCTTACAAACAGTCTCAGATACAGTAAATCTGTATCTAGACTAGACTAGTTACAGGAAAAGTGGGAAACAAGCTCAAACGTGGACTTTTAAACCAGAAAATTTGAGAGAGAGAGAAAGATGAAAAAACTGCCAAAACAGCCAATAACTACAATTTCTGGGCCAGAAACCACTCGTTTTGTGGTAGATAGACTACCTAGTACTTACCACTCCCACTGATAAGCTAGAAGGCTTCCCTCCAATACAGAAAGGCTTGGGGGGGGCTCAGAAGCTTACATATAGACCTGGGTACAACAAATCTGTGTCTGGACTAGATTAGTTACAGGAAAGGTGGGAAAAGCACAAACACGGGCTTTTAAACCAGAAAGTTGAAAGAGATTGAAAGACTGCTCAAATGGCCAATAAACTATAATTTCTAGGCCAAAAAAACACTCCTCTTGTGGTAGACAGGCTACCTAGTGCTTACCACTCCCACTGACAAGCTAGAAGGCTTCCCTCCAACACAGAAAGGCTTGGGGGGCTCAGAAGCTAACAAACAGTCCTGGATACAGCAAATATGTACCTGGACTAGACTAGTTACAGGAAAAGGGGGAAACAAGTGCAAATGTGGGCTTTTAAATCAGAAAGTTGAAAGAGGTGGAAAAAATGTCCAAAAGGTCAATAAACTACAATTTCTAGGCCAGAAACAACTCCTCTTGTGGTAGATAAGCTACCTAGTGCTTACCACTCCCTCTGATAAGCTAGAAGGCTTCCCTCCAACACAGAAAGGCTTGGGGGGGCTCAGAAGATTATAAACTGTTTTGGATACAGCAAATCTGTATCTGGATTAGACTAGTTACAGGGAAAGCATGAAACAAGCTCAGATGTGGGCCTTTAAACCAGAAAAGTTGAGAGAGAGAGATGGAAAAATTGCCCAAATGGCCAATAACTACAATTTCTGGGCCAGAAACCACTCCTTTTGTGGTAGATTGACTACCTACTGTTTACCACTCCCACTGATAAGCTTTTTATTTATTTATTTTCATTTTATTGCATTTGTTGACTCGGAGAATCCACTGGGCCATGTTGGCCCATTTTCAGTGGAGGCCCGGGGAGAAAAGCTCCACAAGAAAATTACATTGCATTACATTACATTAATATCAATAGTGAACAAAGAGATTTGGTAGTAGGCAGTACGCAGTCAGAAGCTTTAAGTAGCATAGTCAAATAGGAAATCAAATTATACACATTTAAACCAGTCTGGCTAAGAACATTCTTATTAGGTAGTCATGTATCTATCAATTATTTAAAAAAAAAAAGAGAGAGAGACTACAAAAAAGAAAAAAAAATGAAGGAGGTGCTTTAGATAGGAGCATGAGAGGGACATTCCCATTTGGGGACAGTTGTGAGAATAGGTAGGTTTTGAAGTTATTATGGCTAGCCATGTTACGTAATTGAGAGGGGAGAGAGTTCCATAGTTTAGCTATGGTGTAGCCTATTAATAGTTAGCCTGCGGGATGAGAGGGTTTGTGTACTTGAAGCAGATTTTGGCTCTCATATCATAGGGAGTGGGAGGGAGTGTAGAGCATTAGGGCTGTGGCCAGGGATGGACAGTCAGCTGGTTTGAAGATGAGCTTGTGGGTAGTGGTAAGTTGCAAATATCTAAGGTAGTTGGGGAGTTCTAGCCATTTGAGGATGAGTAGTGAGTGGCAGTGATGAGATGAATTTTTGGAGTTGGTTGCGAATTTGCTAATTTTGTGGTAGCAGGATTCCAGTTTGGAGCACAGGCCTAGTTGGAGGTTGGTAAATAGGGGAGTGCTGTACATGAGAGATGGGAGGAAAAAGGTAGTTGGAAATGTTTGTCGGGTTGAGGGGCTGAGATAGCAGTTGTGTCTGTATAGGAGACCAATTTTTTAATGGGTTTTCTTAACAGCAGAGTATACGTGGGAGTCCAACTTTAGGTGTTCGTCAATAATGATGCCTAGCAGTTTGGTAGAGGGAACTATTTCCAATGAGGTTTTATTTTGGCTTGTAATGCAGAATAGTTTTCTGTCTAAAGTGGAGTTTCTAGTGGGGGTAAAGATCATTAGTATTGTTTTGGTAGTGTTTAGGGCAAGGTGATTGGATTTCATCCAGGATTCTGTTTTGGAAAAGGCAAGTTGGTTTTTAGTAGCAGTTCAGAGGGGGAGGAGGCTGAGGAGATGATGGTGGAGTCATCTGCATATTGGATAATGGAGGCTTCAGGGATGGAGAGGTGGAAGTTGTTAATAAATATGTTAAAGAGCAGATGGCCTAGTACTGAACCTTGAGGGACCCTGGTGGGTGTAGGTAGGAAAGGAGAGGTAAATTCTTTCCATTGTATGGCTTGTTGGTGGTTGGATAGTTAGCTGGAGAACCAGGCAAGGGTGGAGGGAGAGAGATGTAAGGACGAGAGCTGGGATAGGAGTAAGGAGGGGGAGATGGTGTTGAATGCTTTTGAGAGGTCTAAAAATAGTGATGATACATATTTGCCATCACATGCTAGGTTGATGGTCTTTAGAAAGGAAAGAAGGTCAGTGATGGTACTGTGGCTGAAGGGGAAGCCGTGTTGGGTGGGGAGAGGAGTTTGTTCAGGGTTAGATATTGCATGATTTGAGCATAGATATTTTTTTCTAGTATTTTTGAGAGTGGGGGAAGTATGGCTATGGGTCTAAAATTGGCTGAGTCTATGTTTTTACTGCCTTTGTGTAGTGGGATGATGTATGCTTGATGCCAGATTAGACTTGTTACAGGAAAAGCAGGAAACAAGCTCAGACATGGGCTTTTAAACCAGAAAAGTTGAGAGAGATGTTAAAACTAGCCAAATGGCAGAAGGCTTCCCTCCAACACAAAAAGGCTTGGGGGGCTTGGAAGCTTACAAACAGTCCTGGATACAGCAAATCTGTATATGGACTAGACTAGTTACAGGAAAGCCAGGAAACAAGCTTAGATTTTTTTTTTATAGAAAATCAGCTAAAACAGCACTAAAAGCAATTCAAGTGCAGTGCAAGCTAGCACACTTGAGTGTGTAGCAATATTAGAACAAATACAGTTTAAATAAATGCAATTTATTCAAACTGTAATCTGAACTGAATTCAATTATTGTTTTATTCAACTCTGAATAGTTAATAGTGCCAAAAAATATACTTATCAACTGAAAAGCACATTCACTCAGAACACAAGGAGATTCTAGCAATTTTTTTTCTTTTTTTTTGTAAAGTGGAAAGGGAGAAAGCAGGAACAGAAGATAATTCAAGGTTAAGAACCTAAGTGGGTTGGCCTTCTCAAATATTCTCTCTGTATTAGGTAGAATGAGCTAATGACACTAGACTCAGATGAGTGTCCCCGATCAAATTTACAGTATGGGTGGGCAACTGCAATGCCACAAAATTCACAGAGGGTATTCCAGGGTGATTCTCTATCACTGCTGTTGTTCTGTCTTGCCCTTAACTGATTAAGCTGTTTACTTAACATATTAGACTCTAGTTAGAATTTGGCTCCTATAAAACAACCTTGTTTAAAGATTTCTCATCTACTTTTTGTGGAAGATTTAAAACTGTATATTTCATCAGATGAGGAGTTGAAAGCACAACTGCAGGTGGTTAAAACTTTCTTAGGTGATATGAGAACGTAATTTGGTCTTCATTAATGTACAAAAGCAATGTTAAATGCAGGAAAGATGCAGCACCAAGAAAATATCAGTCTGGGAGGAGAATGTGATATAAAGGAACTTGTGCAGGAGGGAGTGTAGAAATATTTCAGAACTGATGAAGGATCTGCAGTAAAATATGAACAAATGCAAATAAAACTACGTAAGGAATTTTTTAAAAAACTAAGATACTAAAGACTGCCTTGACATCTAAGAATAAAGTCCAAGTTATAAACCACTTTGATTTCTTGCTCTAACTTACAGTTTTGGGGTGATTGGTCCCAAAAGGTATTAGCTCAGTTGGTCAGGAAAACAAGAAAAATGCTTCATGCATACAAAATAATATATACAAATCAGTATATATGGATATCATATTCCTCGTTCTGGAGAAGGTATGGGCCTACCTGAAACTGCTTACATGTTTACATCTGCAGTTGTGGGATTGCATACATATCAGCTGACCTCACCAGATACAAACACAGTGAAAGTTTTAAAACATGAAAAGATGACTTCTGTGCTTGTGACATCTGTGCTCCTGACCTTACCAGATCCAAACATAGTGAAAGTTTTAAAACATGAGAAGATGACTTCTGTGCTTGGTTTAGCAAACACATTTCTGTGTCAAGCTGGAAAGAAAAACAAGCCAGAAGTAAACAAAGTTCAGACAGCAAATGAATATACAAAAAAAAAAAAAGAAAGAAAAAAGAAAGAATATGAAGAGAAGGATCAGATGAGAAGGATAGATGTAGAAAAGGCATAAAATATTGTGGCAAGTACAGAGATCTCCTGGAACAACCTCGTGTCTATCAGGATTTGATGTAGGAATGGTTAAGGAGATGTAAATTAAACCCTGAAGAAAGGTTACTAATGGGACCCTAAGGTAGTGAATTATGTACACATTGGTTTACAAAGTCCATTGAACATGTGAGACATACAGTCAAAAAAAAGGAACAGGAAGAAGTTGTATATCATGCTGCTGATTGCGATACACTCATGGCAGAGGGCCTGTATACTGAAAGGCCCAATAATGTGGCAAGACTATAGTACTGGGGTATTTTGCAAACACAGAGATACTGAAGTAGTTGAGAAGCATTGAAAACATGAACCACAAAGCATTTTAGAGAATGATGAAGTTTATATCATATGGGATCATCTATTACCAACAGTTTAAAAACAGATGTGATAAAACCAGATACAGTAGTCTTTGAAAAAAAGACAAAAGTATAATTGATCACTGAAATCGCTGTACACAGTGGTCACAGACAGCGTCTTATGTACAAAGCAATGCAATGTCAAAAAATACCAAGATTTACAGGCAGAAGTGAGAACAATGTGGAAGAAAGATACACAGACAGTATCAACAGTTGTAGGAGTAACAGGTCTATTAAAAAAGAATTTGCAGTCATATTTAGATATGCTACCAATCCATGTGACACCATATGAATTACAGAAACAGTCAGTTCTGGCCACATAGTCAAAATTGCTTTTCTCAGCACTTACAAACATCAAATACTGAAACAATACTAAACACTGAAAACACACAAGAAACTGAAAAAATAAAAAAACGGGAACCACCTTCATAATAATAACCTTGGTTTAATTGTACACTGAGCATTTTCATCTTGATATTCGTTAAAAAGACTTCATCAGAGTAAACAGCTGAAACCAAATTGCACCACATTTAAATAAATCAACATCCAGTGAAAGGCTTAAACAATGAATAAATTAACCATTCATAGATATTAATTAATTAGCCCGTGCATCTTAAAGAAATATATCATTCTTGTGTATTTTGGGAATACCAAAAATTGATGCCACCTTCAGTTTAACCATATTTACGTATTCCCACTCGTATTCATATCCCCTTGCAAAACCATATCCAATAAATAAAAATCTAGTTTGGCATAGGAAACATTTATTTCTTTCAAGGAGACTGTACTATATGTATTTTCAGTGGATAGTAGAAGAAATATCTTTGAAGAAAAATCTATGCTATTCATAATAACAGTTCTCCCCCCTTTGCCTGGTTTCAAAATACAAATATGTTTATCACCAGCAAGAGTGTTTAGTAACTCCCTTTCCTCACTAGATAAATTATTTGTGGTCAACTTGGTCTTTTTATTCACATTATATAAATTTCTAAATTGACTCTCACAGATTCTCTCATATACATAGACCAGGGAGGTGGGGGTGGTATAAAGGTACTCTTCCTACATAAAACTTCAGGTCTGTCTTTAGCAGCTTTGTCAAGAAACAACAACTTAAGATTTAGGCATTTGGTATATAGCTTCAGTTGTGGAATTGTATTGGCTATATCTAACTTAAAATTAGGAATGAAATTAAAGCCTTACATAAAAACATGCATCACAGATTCAGAAAAATCCATATCAGATAAGTTAAAAACTTTAGAAGATCCCATATACTATGCACTACATAATTTATTACAACCACATTTACATAAACCTAAAGTCTGAATCTGCCCCTGCCCCGAATGCTCACAAGTGTCTCTCTCCCTTGAGCTTCCGAATCAGATCTTGTGCCATAATTTATTTGCCAAATGGCTAGTCTTTCAGACTGTCGAACTGGTGGTTGGTCTAAAAAACTCTATCAAAATCACTATTGACAAAATTATCATTCACCAAATCCACATGATCCCTATAGGATACATATCTATCTACATGCCCTTGCCTTGGTTTTGGAGAAACCTTTCCTTGCTTATAGTCCATTTTATCTCTTTTTAATTTATGCATTTTACGCTCCTTATTTTTGTTAATATTAATGTCCACCTTACTAAAGCTGCCTGCATATTGTTGTTTAATGTTAGCAAATGGTTGGTCTTTTCTAATTGTCTCATTAAGTGCCCTTAACTCTGAATCAAGCACAGACATTTTAAATTCTTTATCTTTCATAATCATTTTTAAAATTGAAATACCTGTATTATTAAATAACTTCACTAGTTCATGGTAGAACTGGGATTTAGCTACATTTCCGTTTGGTATTTCCAGATGCATAGACCTTTTAGTACCAAGTAATTCCTTATACATTCCAATAGGTAAGTGCTTTCTAATTGTAAATTCCTTATTGTATGTAACTTCTTTTCAAAATCTGCCAATAAAGAAGTTACAGTATGAGTGTCTTATTCCATGCTGGTATTTGAAGGAAAGGCAAACAAGGTAGAGCATAACCAAATATCTAGGCTGACGTTAAGCAAAACACTCTCAGCTGATTTGTTTTGGAGCACAGCAGCTTGATTTGTATTCAGGCTTTGAATAGCATCTGATATAGTTTTTAGTCCATATACACTTTTAGCTTTATTTAAGGTTCATTAAATTGTAAACGTGTGGCTAATGATATTTTAAATGTTTTGAACATCACATAACTTTACTTAATATGTTTCTTTAAGCTGAATAGATTAATTAATATATATGAATAGTGAATTTCTTCATTGTTTAAGCCTTTCATTGGTTGTTGATTTATTTAAATGTGGTGCAGCTTGGTTTCATCTGTTTACTCTGATGAAGTCTTTTTAACGAATGTCAAGATGAAAGTGCTCAGTGTACAATTAAACCAAGGTTATTGTTACAAAAGTGGTTCCCATTTTTTGTTGAAAAGATGCTAATTTCATGAACTTTAATCATACCCTGACTTAGGAATGGGGTTCCTTCCCATCATGGTATTAGAAACTCAAAATACATGAAGAAATTAAACTGAGAGAAAGTGAGACTCTTGATGAAGAACAGGAATGAGGACTGGTAAAGGAAGTTAATAAGAGAAAGACCTAAAAAATATTTCCTTTGATAGAACTAGACAACCAAAGAACAATGTAGAGAATCAAAGAGAAATGGCAGGCACAAAAGGGTTGCTGAATAAGTGCCAATCCATATAAAATAAGGGAAGATGGAGGTTGTTAGAGAGGCCCAATTTACCAGAATCAGCAAGGAAGGGCATGCTAACTGGAACCACAACTAGAAAGGTGAGGTGGTTTTACACCTCCCTCCAGAATAAAATATTAACTCCTTTCTAAGTAACTAAATGCATGTTTTAATGTGGACTGCAAAATGGTGTACCCTTGTATGAAGTTAATCTCCAATGAGGTGTTCTTTGTATAGCTGCTATTTGCTTTCAGGTTTTTCTACTTTCTACTTCTCTTGTTAACTTTCAGACAGCCTGGCTTTTTTTTTTTTTGTAAACTGATTATGGCAGAAAGAGGCATACAGCTGAGTGAAGGACAGGGAAGGTGGCAGTGGGAAGTATTAACATAGTAAAATAAGAGACAGTAGTCAAATTATTTTACTTAACAAAGATGTTCCAGGTAACTGTAGCATTCTTTTATATGATTTGCCTCTTATAGTTAAGAGCAAAGACTTTTTGCCAAGAGGGATGTTGAGATAATGGCTACTACTGGCATCCAGTGGTACTGGATACTAGGATGCAGCCATTCCAAATCAAAAGAAGAATATGTTTCTGTATTATTTATCTGTGTCTATTTCTTTATTCTTTTCCTTAAAAAATTGTAAACTTTTCCAGTTTTGGGCTTCAGTGCTCAGCACAGGTGCAGTCTATATTGGAGTTCCAACCTTTATTTAAAAAAATTCAGCTCATCCTTAACATATGTCCATATAAACAATTAAGTTGATTATACCTTATTGCGCCCCTTCCTGCTGTTTTGTGGAAATAAGATCATTATCTCAACTGGGGCAGCTTGGGCTGCTAAATGAAGCAGTGTGCAGCCTTTCTCATTGGCTTAGGCTGCATTGGATGTCTGAGGTAATCTAAGTCTAAAGTGAAGGAATTCAGTATCCTAATGGCATCAGCACAGGATAAACTTTTTATTAAAAATCTTTTTCATTAACTAGTACTCTGAGTTATCTGGTTATACTAGCAGCCAACTTGAAGGACAGCATAGTATAGTATGCCTTTTTAAGTATGTATATGTATGCATGAAAAGCTTTTGCAATGGGCTGCACTGTGACCATTAGTTATACATTTATTCATCCCTTTTTTCAGATGAATGCCAAGTTCCTAAAATCATTGCTGCACAGGCTAAAAATGCACTGTCCAAAGGCAAGAATACAGCTTCCATGGGACCTGTCAATATTCCTGGTTGTGTTCTACGTGAATTACAAAGTGAACTGGCATGACACCTGACTGCTCTGTTCAATCACAGCCTCACTTCAGGCTTTGTTCCTACTGAATGGCACACTGCTGTGGTCATCCCACTCCACAAAGGGGGAGCGACTCCAGACCCTGGGAACTACTGCCCCATTAGCCTGACTAGTCTGATATGTAAGGCTATGGAGTGCATCATCATGGACCTTATAAATAGGGACACAGGGAATCTCCAAACTCTGGACCCCATGCATTTTGGATTTGTGAAAGGTAGATCATGCCTGCTCAACATGCTAGACTTCTTCGAGTCTGTCACCAGAGATGTGGATAAAGGCAAGGTAGTTCACACAGCCTACCTCGATCTTGCCAAGGCCTTCGACACCATCCCTCACTCAGGAATCATAAATAGACTCACTAAACTAGGCATAAACCCCTATGCCACAAGGTGGGTTGCAAACTGGCTCACTGATAGAACCCACACTGTGAAAGTGGCCGATTCCAAATCTGATTACAGACCAGTTACAAGTGGAGTCCCACAAGGATCAGTCCTGGGTCCTCTCCTGTTTGGCATCTACTTCTCTGAAGTTCAAGCCAATATAAAGGGACTTTGGCTGACCAAGTTCATAGATGATTGCAAATTGGGAGCCGTTATTGACTCTCCAACTGATGTAGACATTCTTCAAAAAGGCCTCACTGTGACCAATGACTGGTGCCAGAACCATGGCCTTAAGCTCAATGCCAAATAATGCATGGTCATTACCTTTGGGAAATACCTGGTGTCCATGAACTACCACACTGATGGTAGTCCACTAAACACCGAAGGTGTGATAAGAGATCTCGGGACACAGGTTGACAGCAACCTCATCTTTGACAACCACATTGCCACTGTGGTCAGAAAGTCATTCTGTGTGGCACATCTCATTACAAAGGGTTTTTCATCCAGGAAGTAAGAAATCATCGTCCCTCTCTACTTGTTCCTCATCAGATCTATTATAGAGTACAACGTCCCATTTGGCATGTACCTCACTAGACACCTACAACAACTGGAAAGGCCACAAAATACCTCACTAAGAGGATCCTGGGCCTTAAACACATGGCCTATATGGACAGAGTCAAAAAGCTCCAGCTATACTCTTGTCTTATATCTCCTACTTAGAGGCGAATTCTGCTTAACCTTCAAAGCCATGTCTGACCCAGAGCTGTTAGATATGCTACATCTGAAGAAATCCCAATCCCTCTGTGCCACATGCTCCATGGACCTCAACCTCGTTACCACAATAAACAGAACATGCTGGAGGGACAGGTTCCTAACCCAGAGACTACTCATGCTCTGGAACAGACTTCCCATTCACATCAAGCAGAGCACCTCACTAGCCCTCTTCAAGAGAAATCTTGACGAGTGAATAGGCAATAGAAAAATCACCCTGCAGATCACTTCAGTGGCCTTGCTTGATAGGGGCAATGGGAACTAACATCGGGCAGCAAGATGCCAGGGAATCTTTTTTGGCTAGGGTTACATAGGCTCCAAGGCTGATAGCCTAGTACATACCTATGAACCTTTTATTGCAATCAGGCAGATGTTTTATACACAGTCAATAAAGTAGTTGTAATTCTTGGCAGGTGTGTGTGTGTGTGTGTGTGTGTGTGTGTGTGTGTGTGTGTGTGTGTGTGTGTGTGTGTGTAAGAATTTGACAAGAATACACTAGTCATTAACTTATTATTTTATTGCAGTCAGTCTTAAGTGTACATCATCATCAAATTGGCAATAATGGGCTTAGTCCTTGGATAGAAGGAAGTTTCTTAGCTCACCAGTGGGAGTGGGGAGCCTTGAATAGCCTACCTGTCCTTGAGGGAAGTGACCTCAGCACAAGAAGCTGTAGTAATTGGTCATTTTGGACCATTTCTAGCTCTTTTGAAGTTCCCTGGTTAAAATCTGCCTCTGGCATTTTTTTGAAGCCATATTGCTCAGACACAGCTCCACGTGGTCCTGTTGAGTTTTCCTGGCTACAGAGAACTGAAAAAAAGCGACTGCTTTCCTGATTAAGTATCCTGCTGTTTTTTATATTTGTTTTACCTTCTACTGCTTACCTAGAGCAA
The DNA here is from genome assembly GCF_019279795.1 of Protopterus annectens. NCBI lineage: Eukaryota > Metazoa > Chordata > Ceratodontiformes > Protopteridae > Protopterus > Protopterus annectens. The sequence continues at coordinate 444,249,740 of NC_056747.1, read as the reverse complement.
GCTTTAACTGTTTTCATAGTTATTTACTGCATTTTTTATTATCTGCACTTAAAAGTACATTTTAGTCGAAATTAGTCTAATTCAAGTAAAAAAGTGTTTGTTTGCTGTTTAATTTAATTGTTTGGCTGCCCACTAAAGTGTGCTAGCCTGTACTACTGACTTATTGCAAGGTTAAACTATTTCTGGCTCCGTAAAGTCTGCTCTTCATTTTTTTCCCTTAGAACTGCTCTACTTGTAATCTAAACAGTCTATTCTCTATCTGTAAAGCTCAGCACTTGTTCCTAAAGCATTTTTTAGTCAGGTAAAGCACTTCTATATTATACAAAGTACTTCACTAGCTTAAAACCCCCTTGAGTACCCACTTCCCTATAGGTCCTTTCTGACTCAGTTACACAGCAAACTTTTTCATTTCTTCTAGCATGTCAAAGGGTCAGTTGCTAGCGTCCTCTCCTGCTCAGCTGGTGAATCTGGGAATATTGAGGCAATGTTACAATTGCCTCATGTACACAGACAACCCTCTCCTCCTCCCACAAAACACAAATACATGTGAGAGATACAACTATATAGCCAAACTGGAGGCTGAGCTCTCTCAACTCAGGACTGGCAAAACCAGACAGGAGGAGAAGGTAACCACACACACCATAAACCCAGTCTCACATAGAACTATCACAACTACAAATCAAACACATAAACACACAAAGACATACTCGGAGGCACTGATCAAAAATCTACCAAAACAGCAGAGGCCTCCAAAGCAGACACCCAAACAACTGCCACCTCATGACATAACACAAGCAACACATAGATCACAAAGTCAGTGTGCAAATCAGTCACAGCCCTTAAGGCCAAACACAATGTCAGACACACTTGTCATAGGTGACTCCATAGTCAGACACACTGACGTCCCACTCACCAGACTGAACAAGGAGAGGGTCACAGTAAGCTGCCTGTCGGGCGCTAGAATCCGCCACATAACACAAGCACTCAGGTCACTCCACAGCAAGTACAAGTATGACTCAGTCATTGTCCATGCCGGTGTGAATGACCTGAGATGTACCTCCCTGGACTACATGAAAAGAGACATAAAGGAGCTTTCAGATTATGTAGCCCAGGCTGGTATGACCCTGACCCTGAGCAGTATCCTACCTTCACCAAGAATGATGCCACAATACAGAGACAAAATGATCAGTTTTAATAATTGGCTTAATTTCTTGTGTCATTCAAAGGGGATCCAATGTCTGTCTGCCTGGAATGACATGCTTGACAAGCCATGCTGCTTCGCAAGGGACGGCTTGCACCTGTCACCCCTGGGTTTCCGGATATTGGCAAAGGCTCTTGCCACCCCCATAGTGCCTTCTTTAGACAAGGCTCAAATTCTAAACCCACCGCCCTAGAAAACAATAATGGAAAAAAACTGAGGGTAATGCTGCTCAATGCCAGAAGTCTAAATCTCAAGATGCACGCCCTCGAAGCCCTCCTCAGTATGGAGAACATCGATGTCTGTGCTGTGACTGAAACCTGATTTAAGGCTCCTGAGAGCACCCCGGCACTATCAGGTTTTACCTCATATCATGCGTTCCGGCCCCAAAACCCGTACCGTACCACAAAAGGAGGGGGTGTATCCATATACATCAAGGATACCCACACCTCCAGGCTGGTGGCAACTCATGAAGCATCAGAGACCATTCAGGTGCAATTAACCATAGGCAAAACTGCTCTACAGTTTGTAGCATGTTACAGGCCACACTCTCAAACTCAGGAACCTCACACAGCCTTCCTGAAGACACTGGAGAGTATAAATGTCTCTCCAAACACCATCATATTGGGTGACTTCAAATACCCAAACATAGACTGGGAACATTACTCAAGCCCCAATACCCTAGCCCAAAAGTTCCTGGAGTTCATAAACTCAAATGCTATGGAACAACTTGTCACCATTCCCACAGGAAGTGAAAATATACTAGACCTGATCATCACAAACATGGGGACAAAATGCTCCACACTGGAAGTATATCACTCATTGGTGAGATCAGACCATAAACTAATCTCACTGGAGATCCACATCCCGCCCCCACCCCCAACAAAAAAGACCACAGTGAAGAACTTCTCAAAAGCCAACTTCACACTTCTTAAGACTGGTGTGGTATCCTTCAAGGCCCCTGAGCCATTGGAAACCACGAGCACCTCCAGGATTGCATGGATCAAGCAATCCCAAATAAAATCAAGACCCTTTCCACCAAAGATAAGCGCCCGATCTGGTGGACCCCAGCCATAAACAAACTTTACAACAAGAGGAGAAAGCTACTACAAGATAGAGCAAAATCCCTAAAAGGGAAGACATCTCTGATCAATACTAGTAAAAAACTACGATCACTCATAAAATCATCCAAGGCCAACTTTGAGAGAAAAATCGCCAAGGACTCAAAAGACAATCATAAGGCCTTCTTTAGCTATGTTAGAAATCTGGGTGGAAACTCCCAGATATGCTCAGAATTAGTCCAAAATGATACAAAAATCACTGAACCCACAGACATTGCAAACATACTGACAGACAGGTTCAGTGAAAATTTCTCCCCTCCCTCCCCCCAAAAGGAGAAATATCTATTCCAGCAGAGTGTAGCCTCCCAATCATCTCAAATGCCCAGGTGAGAGCTGCTCTCTCTAAAGCTAAAAACACAGCATCAATGGGATCGGATGGTGTGCCCGACTGTGTGTTACACGAACTCAATGAGGAACTAAACCCACACATAAGGCTGCTGTTTAATCTTAGCCTTACCACAGGATACGTACCCAAAGAGTGGCGTACGGCAACTGTGGTCCCACTCCACAAAGGCGGTGCTTCTACGGACCCTGGTAATTACCGCCCCATAAGCTTAACAAGCCTGGTCTGCAAAGCTATGGAGAGGATCATAATGGAACTCATAAATAAAGACATAGGGGACCTACAGACATTGGATCCTACTCAATTCGGCTTTGTCACGGGAGATCATGCCTCTTGAACTTGGTCGACTTTTTTGAAACAGTCACCAAGGCCATTGATGAGGGTAAGGCAGTTCACACAGCCTACCTTGACCTTGCAAAAGCTTTCGACACAATACCCCACTCGGGTATCATAGAAAAGCTCACCAGCTTAAATGTAAACCCATATGTCACAAGATGGGTTGCAAACTGGCTCAAGGACAGAACCCACAGGGTTAGAGTTGCTGGTGCCATGTCAGACTCCCAGCCGGTCACAAGCGGTGTCCCACAGGGCTCAGTCCTGGGCCCCCTCTTGTTCGGCATCTACTTTTCAGAAGTGCAGGCAAACATAGGAGGATTGTGGCTGACAAAGTTTGTAGATGACTGCAAACTGGGCGCCATAGTTGAAAATCCATCAGACACAGATATCCTTCAGAGAGGTCTCATAGAAACAGATAACTGGTGCCAGAGCCATGGCCTAAAGCTAAACACCAAAAAATGTATAGTCATACCCTTTGGCAAAAACAAGGTAACCCCAAGTTACCACATAGGTGGCAATCCATTAAGCACAGAAGAGGTTATCAGGGACCTGGGGACCCAAGTTGACAGTAACCTTTCTTTTGACACTCACATTGCCAAAGTGGTTAGGAGGACCTTCTACATTGCCCACCTGATTATGAAAGGATTCACATCCAGATCAAGGGAGGTCATTGTTCCCCTGTACTTTTCACTTATCAGACCAATGATTGAGTACAATGCCCCATTCGGAATGTATCTTACCTGACACCTGCAGCAATTGGAAAGACCCCAAAAGTTCCTCACCAAAAGGATAAAGGGGCTGAAAAATATGCCATATGCTGCCCGACTGAAGAAACTCCAGCTCTATTCAGTCGCATACCGTCTGCTCAGAGGTGACCTGTGCCTGACATACAAGGCCATGTCCAACCCGGAATTAATGGACATGCTCCACCTCAAAAAATCCAAATCCACCAGAGCCACAAGAGCAAGAGACTTAAACCTCAACACAGATATAAATAGGACGTGCTGGAGGGACAGATTCATCACCCAGAGACTCCCTATGCTGTGGAACAGAATCCCAGTCCATGTGAGACAGAGCACCTCATTGGCTCTGTTCAAGAGGAATCTTGACCAGTGGATGGGAGATCGTAGGTTTACCCCGGGGATCATCTCTGTATCACTGCTGGACAGAGGCACGGCAAACTAATGGGTATAGTATTCTTCAACCTAAGGGGAGGTGAAAGCCACACAACTCTGGCTAGGCTTATAAATGCCCTACGGCAGATAGCCTAGTATGAACCTATGAACCTATGAACCTATATTCTACTAATCTGCTTTTATTTGAATAGATTAAATAAACATTGTTGTGATTTTGCAGAACTAACATACATTTACCTGAAGCAAGTTGGCATACTTTATTGTGGCTACTGTTTTTGTGAAACAAAGTTGAAGTGCATTACTGTGGCCATTACCTTTTATTACAGAACTGTCTGTTATGGAAAGTGACTACACTGTAATTTGTTCAAGTTAAAACGTCTTTACTCTGACTTTGCAGAGTTATTATTCATTGTGCGAAGTTTGAATATTTTACTTTGACCATTTTATTGAGAAACATACATCTGAGGTGAGTACAGTCAATACAAAAATGGTTGCAGCTGATGGGTACTTAGGCTGTTTTATGAATAAAAGATTATTCCAGCTGTTGTTTATTCCAAGTTTAAACATTGTCTTGATTTGTCTTTGGAGAAGCAATGTCTCGCAGTGTACTCTGTTTGCAGAAATCAAACTAAAATGATCATTGCCATGGTGTATATCTTTATGTCTGTGTGTATGTGTGCATGTTGGGGTGTTGCAGTGTATCAAACAGTAATAAGTCTATAATGTCTTTCACTTTCCATCTCAATCAAACATCAACAATGTATAAGATAACTAACTATCTTTGGTGGTCTGGGAAAGATGTATGTGAAAACAACTGGTCATTTACATAGTAGTAGAACAAGTAGCATTGCCATCTCACACACTTTGTTTTCTGAGTTCTTAGCTGTGATTCCTTCTATATTGAGTATATATATCCTCACTATGTCTATGTTGATTTTATCCAAGTGCAATGGTTTTCTTCAGCATGCCAAAGATATATTGTAGATAAACTGTAATTTCTGTATGTGCCTGTAGGTAAGCATGCAGAGTGAGTGTGTGTGTGTGTGTGTGTGTGTGTGTGTGTGTGTGTGTGTGTGTGTGTGTGTGTGCACGTGTAAAAATAATATCAACAACTGTATCTTTGAACACACACTCACACACATTATTGGAGGGGACACATTTCTTCTATGTATCAGCAAAAAGTTAGCAAGTAATTATCTTCCAAATAAAATTATCAAAGAATATCTAAATTCTCTAAACAAACTGTTCCAAACGTGCCAAAAGTCACAAACTATGAAAACGAACAAAAACTAAGCAGTCGAACACTCCCAAGATGAATTTATTCACTGTAATTGATGTGAGCAAAGTACACAACCAAGCTTTCGGTGAGCTCAATGTCCCACCTTCTTCAGACAACATTACAAGCTAAACATCACAGTTTAAGTACTATTCCATTAATTAATTAATTAAAATCAATCATATTAACACATTATCAAGTTAAGGGAAATTACATTTATATAATGTTATAGGTGCAAACTAGGGACTTCCTATAGTCACTAGATAAAAACACTTCATTAACTAAAAACTAGTTTAAAACCCATGTTAAGATTGTGTTTAAAAATATGTTTTACAAAGACTCAAAAAGTTATGACTTAAACAAATATGCTAGGTCAAAAACCTTTTGTCAGTTTAGTTTTATAATTCTTCTATGTATATTTTATATATATACACACATATATGTATACACACATATGTATACACATATATATACACATATATATATATATATATATATATATATATATATATATATATATATATATACCCATATACACACACGCATACACACACATACACATACATACACAAGTGAGCATAAAAATGTTCTACTGTGTTATATACGAGTTCTTGTAGAACACAACATTAGCACGTTTATTTAATATAAGTGCACATAACCTATAATATATTGTTTATGATACATACAATATGTTATGTTATAAAATCAAGCAAAATAAATTCTCTCACTAAACCAAATTGGAACAACATACCAATGCCAAAATTCTTTCATATGTTGCCAAAATAAAAACCCCCCACAGAAAGGTTTTATAAAAAGGGGACCTCATCTATTATTAGATAAAAGTTTCAGAACAGGAGCTACAGAAACATATTCGTTTAGACCTGGGTTAACATATGCCCATGTTCTTAACTGCCAATGAAGTTCATTCACTTCCATTTTATAAAACCTTTCTGTGGGGGGGGGGGTTTATTTTGGCAACATATGAAAGAATTTTGGCATTGGTATGTTGTTCCAATTTGGTTTAGTGAGAGAATTTATTTTGCTTGATTTTATAACATAACATATTGTATGTATCATAAATAATATATTATAGGTTATGTGCACTTATATTAAATAAACGTGCTAATGTTGTGTTCTACAAGAACTCGTATATAACACAGTAGAACATTTTTATGCTCACTTGTGTATGTATGTGTATGTGTGTATGCGTGTGTGTATATGTATATATATATATATATATATATATATATATATATATATATATATATATATATATATATATATATATATATGTGTATATATATGTATGTGTGTATATATGTGTGTATACATGTGTGTGCATATATATGTGTGTATATATATAAAATATACATAGAAGAATTATAAAACTAAACTGACAAAAGGTTTTTGACCTAGCATATTTGTTTAAGTCATAACTTTTTGAGTCTTTGTAAAACATATTTTTAAACACAATCTTAACATGGGTTTTAAACTAGTTTTTAGTTAATGAAGTGTTTTTATCTAATGACTATAGGAAGTCCCTAGTTTGCACCTATAACATTATATAAATGTAATTTCCTTTAACTTGATAATGTGTTAATATGATTGATTTTAATTAATTAATTAATGGAATAGTACTTAAACTGTGATGTTTAGCTTGTAATGTTGTCTGAAGAAGGTGGGACATTGAGCTCACCGAAAGCTTGGTTGTGTACTTTGCTCACATCAATTACAGTGAATAAATTCATCTTGGGAGTGTTCGACTGCTTAGTTTTTGTTCGTTTTCATAAATTCTCTAAACAAACTTTTAAGGTCTTGGTGATTTCCAACCCCCTAACTCTATAACTTGATTTCCTCCCAGGCTTCCTAGATGTGCGCTATACTCAATCTCTGCCCTAGTCCTTCCCTATTCCAAAAAACATCCCCACAGAAAGATGTATACTAGCTTGTGTGGGGGCTGGTGACAGTGTTCATTATTGTTTTTAACTTTCTTGATGGGTAGACGTCAGTGGTATGCAAAGAAGTTCACTGTATCTTGTCAAAAGCAGTGTATTGCCAAGTTGTTTGGAATACATTATTTTTCAAACTTTCATCTCAAAATCAGATGCCTGTTCATGTAGCTATCCTTTGGGAGTAGGATTAAGATAAAATGTGAAAAACAAGAAAATGATCTGTGGGGATAGTGTGTGGGGGGGTCAATGAGGGAAGGCATTGAAGTAGTACAGGGAGACTATGGGTACTGGAGGAGTCATGTTGCCCTTTGTCTAGGACTCCATTTTACCTGCAGTTAGCCCTGTTAATTGCAGTCAGACATCTGAGATGATTATAGTAAATAAAGTGTTAAAATGATTGGATACTAAGAGACTGTGTGGATAGAAGTGACTGACACCAACTAATGTTTGATTACATACAAAAGGGTTATTCACCTGTTGTAGCATAATATTCTGTGTAGGGTATGTGATTTCACCCTGGAAACCTTGAGCCTAGTTTCTCCTACAAGGGTGGCCTATGAAGGTTGTGACCTATCTATTTGGGGAGTAGATGTGCACAGTAGGCACTCCCAAGTGTCTTCCAGAGAAGTGATTGACAGGAAACTTTGATCGGAACTGGGAATAAGGGCATAAATTGTCCAATGAAAAGAGATGCAATTCCATTGAGATTTATACAGTATATTTTTGGAAATTAAAGATGAGTAGAAACGAAGCAGGAAAGATGCAAGAGAAATGTATTAATCTGATAGGAGTAGATTGTGTTAAAAGTAGGATGGGAAACTGAGGCAGGAAAATTGGTAAGGGAAAATTAAGTTGACACTACAGTATAGATGGTGACACATATAGATGAGAAGCTTAAAAAGAATAATAACAGAAAGGTATAGTCCAGATGACTTATTATAGACCAAATAATGACAATATAGAGGACCTGATGCAGTGTTTACAGCAGATGAGGAAACATGCAAAGAATGAGATAGAATGATCGGGGGAGGGCTTTAATGTGGTGCTTGATACAGAATGACAGATTGCATGGAAGATAACATAATGTTAAATGTTAGAAAGCAATAAAATAAGACATGGGTAAGTGGAGATACAAATGGGAAAAGAGGCAATTCACTTTATTTAGAAACATATACAACCAAACAAAGAGGCTTGATAGGCTTTTCATGAATGACAGACTTAGATTAAAAGTGGAGAGAGATACTTCTGACAGCTTGTTACTGTTGGCATGAGCAAATGCAAAAGGAGATGGAATATGAACCAATGGAAGGAAGTACAGCAAGAATGTTATTTCTGAAAAAAAAAAGTTCAAAGAAACAGAAACTAGGAAAGTAAGACAGGTAGAAAAAAGAGATGGAATCAAAGCTGTTTGAATGGATAAAATAATAGACTTTAGGGAAAAACAGATAAAGAAAACAAAAACTCAGCAAGACCACCACAGCTTCCAGTATGATAAAAGTTCCAGTTTAATAAATAGGACAAGCGCTTTCATGTAGACACCCTACGCTTCATCAGATCCTTACACAACTCATTAAAACACATCATTATATATAATCTCAGTACAACATTTAATCATTTCATCAGAGGTTGACTAATTAAATAATCACAAGTAATGAAACAATCAAAGCAGTCAGTCACTTGATAAAACAAGCTACTTAAAGCGACATGCATCCAATACTGGCTTGATACAAGACTTTAGATATAGACTTTAGGGAAAAACAGATAAGGAGAGTAGATTTATGATACAGTTATTAGACGATAATCTGAATATTTTATGTGCTGCTGTATTACAAGATGAACAGATAAGTGAAGACAGTTTTAGAGCAGAGAATTAGCACATGTAGTTCAAGAGTTGGAAGAACTTGAGGATAGTCAAGTAAAGGCAGAGTTAAACAGATGTGGATAAAAAAATATTATCTTGAAAACTGAAGAAGAGATAATACACTACTGGTTTAGAGGCATTAAAGAAAAAAACTCATCAAGAAATTAGGGGAGTTTTTTAAGTGATTTTATTCATAATTGTTTTTACAGAAGGGGAGATTTATTTGAAGAATCAATGTGCTAAGTATCAGGGAGAAGCCTGTAGGGTAAGGACTGAGATAAGTTTGCATCAAATATACATTTTAAAGCAGGTAAGGCAGAGAGTTGGGATTGATTTTTTTCTCAAATATTTAAGATGGTTGGAAGTGAAATACATGAAAGGTTAGATGATCTATTTAATGATATTTTACAGGGGGAAAGGATCTACAGTTTATGAGGGATGCTGAAATGATTGCCATACTAAAAGGGAGGTGGTATATGGATGACCCTACAAACTATAGGTTCATGTTTCACACTGCAGTACAGATGCTAAGCCTGGTAATCAAAATAGAAGACATTTTACTGAGAGTTGTAGGTAAGGATCGAATAGGATTTATCAATGATCTTTAGTGGATCATTAAAGATTACTGAATTTTCTTGGCCAATAGGAAAGAAAGAGCAGATGTATAGTTGAAGGTATATTGATGGATATTCAAGAAGCATTTGGCTGTGTGAATTTGAATTTTATGTTTATAGTACCTGAACAGATTGGTAGAGAAACGTCACTTTTTGAAAGGAATTACAGCATTGTATTAGGATCCAAAAGTATTATTAAGAATAAAAGGACTATATTAGAAGTAGTGATAAAAGGACTATATTAGAAGTAGTGAAACTAGGTCAAGGTAGGCAACAAGGATATCCTCACTTGCTACCTCCTCTTGTTAGTAATGAGGAAACTTGACCAATGATTAAAGAAGTCATTGGAGAGAATGGGGATAAAGGGGAAAAGAACAGTGTTAACCTATTTGCATATATATGCTTTTATTGGAAGATGGTTTGGCTGCGGTGGTGCAGTGGTTAGCATTGTTGCCTCACAGCAAGAGGTTCTCCAGTTTGATTCTCATCTGGGTGCCTTCTGTGTGGAATCTGCATGCCATCTTTGTGGTTGCATGTGTTTCTTGTGTGTACTCTTGTTTCCTCCCACACTCTAAAGACAAGCATTAGGTGGATTGGATACTCTAAATTGGCCCTAGGAGCAAGTGCCTGTGTGCAAGTGAGTTATACAGATGACCTACCATGTCAGGGCTAGCCACCCACTGGTGTAAAGCTTGGCTTTAGATGATTATCACTGCTGAAGTGACACCCTGACCCCATGTGCAAAAATGGGAAAAAGGGGTTAAGGATGGATGGATGGGGGAACTGCTGGAGCTACAAGTACTCGAGAAATTTAAGTGATTTATTTGGAAACTAGCTCTAAAGTTTCATTACAGAAATTTCCTGTGGATTAAAATAAGAGCAGACATTTGATGTTATATAGGTTTACCCTGTCAGATTGATGTTGTAAGTATAGAGGAAACAGGGTATTTCCATGGGAAGAAGAAACTAGACACAGAATCTGAAAAGAGACGAGGGAGAAAATTAATGCTTTGATAGACAAGTGGGAAGGAAAGTTAATTTAATCTAGAGTTGAGTGATTTCGGTATTGATTCTAATCTTTCCTCTGGCAATGTATCTAATGGGATATGCACATCCATGAAGCCAAGAGAAAAAAATAGAGGAGATCTAAAGAGCTTGTTACAACTTTTCCTGGAGGGGAAGGAAAGGGAGAATACGTTCTAATAGATTTAGATTAGGTAGGCAGACAAAATAATGGGTGGGGAATGTTAGACTTTAAATTGTGTATGACTGCCAGAAATACGATGCAGAAACTGTGGTATAAAGAAGCAAAGCATAGCATTTACTTAGGAACCTATGAACTGCTAACTTATTACCACTCACCATAGGAAATCCTGATACTCTACTATCTTGGTACACCACTTTTGCCTGACTTTAATGGCTCCTTCTGGGCTGCCCATCTCACTGCATACATAGGGTCAATTGTGCTGTACACCAGTCTGAAGTCCTTCATCTCCTATCTTACCTTCTGATGGTCTGTGTATTCACTTATCAATCACCTTTTCCAAAACTTTCATCTGGTGAGATAGGAGTTTGTTGGCTCTGTACTGCCCAAAATGGATACCCCCTTTGTTCTTGTACACTGGCACTAGTATGCTTATTTTCCAGTCATCCATGGCACAACTTTCTTTTCATACTGCTATGAGTACACTCAGGGGCCATTTTCCCCTATCTCACCCAACATCTTGATTATATCTCCTGAGACCTCATCTGAGCCTGCTGCTTTCCCTGAGTATATTTTCCTTCCTGCTTTTCTTACATCACCTTGGGTGGGGTATTCCTCTTTAGGCCATGCAAACAAGTAGTAGTTTTCATTAAATTAGATGTTCTAAGTACCTGACTGCTGTCTCCAAGAACATGAGATGAAGTCTATTGCCAGCCTATTTTCAGCTTGTTGCCAGAAGTGCTGCCTAAGGAGTTCATACGTGCCCAGTATTTCCACCAAAGAAAGCATCTTTGGCTAGTGCCTGGAGTTTTTTTTTCAGAGACGCAATCACTGAAAATGTCTCCAAGGCAATAAGCGTTACTTTTGTAATATACTTGTGTGCTTATTGAAATCAGTGAGAACAATGCTGAGAAAGTGCAAATAGCACTGGGGTGGGGCAGGCAATGCAATTTTGTCATGTTCATTATTTGAAAAGCACAGCTATATCTGCCGTGGAGTCTCCTCTTCTCCCTGGGATAGGAGATATGACTGAAGCACTGGAAGATTGTTCACTATTCTCTTAATGGCTGGCAGGAGTGGCAGCCACCTTGTCGGCACATGTCAGAAAATTCTCAAATTTCCTCCAACAGAAATCAAACAAGTCTTTCAAGTCTCTAGCCCTTGTGGCAGAACCTGAGTATTGACTGAATAGTTTCATCACAAAGGCTTCCATATCATAAGGTAATTGTGCTGCAGGGTTTTTGACTGCATTATCAATAATGTGGGCACCACAGTTAGCCTTTTGGAGTAAAGGGCACTTTGCTTTTAATCTGGTATGCATGCCAAATGTCTTTCCATACCTGACACTGGCATTACCAGCCCTATATGACATATGCTGATATGTTGCTCCAGGGTAAGGAGTCCTTTTCCATAATGTTTGAAATATGTTGTCATATGACCTGGGCAGATTTATCAGGGTCTCCATAGACATCCAAAAGGCCATTCACCACTCCTTTTTTTGGAAAAGTACTGCACATCAAGTAGAAATAATTTTATGTTTCCCTATTTCATTTCTCCAAGTCTTTTGCAGTTCTAATGCTATGATGGGAATATACTCCATTACTAAGTCAGATTATGATTAAAGTTCATGAGTTTTTCAATATTGTTTCAATATTTATGTTAGTCAAGAGTGCTCTTTCCAGCACCCGCAGAGTGCCCAGAATTAACTCCTCCTGCAATTCATAAGGAGTTACATGTAACAATAGCTTATCTAAATAGGATTGTAAATTCTTTTTTTATGAGACCCGTTGCTGCTAGTACTATTGGAACTGTCTGGGTATCCTTCTTACACAGCACCCTTATTTCTGCCTGCAAATTTTCATATTTCATAACTTTGTGTCTCTCTGTACATAAGATACTGTAATCACTGGGTGTTGAAATTTCATTGACTGATGTCTTCTTTTCATGGAATACTGTATCAGGTTTTCTCACATCTGTTTTTTGAACTGTTACTGGAAAAAAAAAACAACAATGGGAGAAAAAGGATGATGTGGCATTAAATAATTTAATAGTTAAGCACTTTTGACCACAATGGTCATCTTCAGAATATTACAAATAATTAAAAGTGAGTGCTTAAATTCTGTTCTAACAAACACAACCTCAGATCACATGACCTAATAACAATTAATCACATCTTGAACTATCTCTGTAAAAATTCAAACAATACTCAAAAAATTAATTAAAATACAATTAAAACTAACCACAATCAATTCAATTTACATTTACTGCTGTGCTGCTTTCGATTAAGAACCACCTTGTAGTGAACATAACTATTAAGTCCAGATGCACAATAAGTATATAAAAAAAATGTCTTTTCAATTCTCTGTCTTCAAGCTCACCCTCTCAGTCACCATTGAAATCACTAGTGAAATGGACAATAACATAAAAAGCAAAGGACATTAGGGCAGTGATCAAATATGGAGTCATGGTGGTGGTTAATAAGAATGACTAAATCAAGGGCATCCAGTGCTTGTTGGAAGACGTTACATTTTACACAAAGGTTAATAAGAATGATATTAATAAAGGATATACACAAATGGATTCATGGTTATATGGTAATCCCATGGAGGGACTGACATCTGAGAATATATATATATATACATTTTTAGTACACCAAAACTTAAGACAGGAAAGTTTTTTGGTGTCCCCAAAATACATAAAATGAGTTTAGTCAATCTTACAGACTTATTGTATCAGCATCTTCCTCTAAACTAGAGGCATTTTCCAAATTTGTTGACAGGGCACTGCTTATATTAGTTCAACAAATTCCTTCTTTCATTAGAGACACTCTTGATTTTTTAGAAAAAAAAATAAAACGTATTGGTAGGGAAAGAAGCTTTACTGGTCACAGTGAATATGCCCTTTCTTCATACAATTCCACATAAGATTGGTTTGGAATGGACAGCATTTATGTTAAACAATAGTAACAACTATCTGTTGGCAGAAGTTAATAACTGAACATATTGTATTATCTAACTATTTTTTTTTTACATTTTACATCAAAAGAGAGGGGTGGCAATGAGTGCCTGAATGCCTCCCAGTTATGCCAATTTAGTTATGGCATACTGGAAATTTACATTCTTTTCCAAATAGATGAGCATAAATGTTTTTTGTTATTATACTTTTTATTGATGATTTGTTTTTTTATATGGAAAGGGAAAGCGATGAGTTGGAATTATTTTTAAGTGAGATAAATAGAAGCAGTTGAAGTGGTGCAGGCAAACTGTTCCTCCAAAAATAACAATACAAGGCAAAGGCAACAAAGGAGGCTCCAGACCACGGCTGCTAAAAACATATAAAAGTTTAATCCAAAGTGAGCGCTTTCGTAGCTCAAGGCTACTTCATCAGACAAAGCTTGCATCAAAATGAGCATTTTATATAGCATCAAGTTGAGTGATCAGTCAATTAAAATACTAATTAACTTAAAGGCACATAGCCAAATACATAGACACAAAATGAACCCAAGGTGTAGAAATGCATCTTCCACCCAGTTCATTCATATATCTGGTGGTACATATAAACAGCAGAAACATAGCATAACAAAGTTTATATACTCAAACTAACCCTAAATTATCAAAATACATCTACCTAAACATAATTAAGGGACATATTAAGGGACACCAAGCAATTTATAGGAGATTTGCATGTGTTTGTTGGTAATGCCATCTCTAAAAGACAATGGTTAATGATCACCTTAGATCTACAGTCCCTTTTCACTATGATTCCTAATAGAACAGGAATTTAATTATTTAGACATTATTTGTTAAAAGATGGGACCTATGACAACGGATTTATTGATTTCCTAGCCATGCTGATGGAACTCATTCTGGAAAATAATCGATTTGTGTTTGGTGACAGTATCTATAGACAAATGGATGGCGTAGCTATGGGCACACCATGTGCGAATAGCTATGCTGACATTGCCATGGCAGCTTGGGAAGAGCAGTTTGTGATTACTGAGATGCAAGTTCGACTTTGTTTTTACAGAAGGTTTGTGGATGACCTTCTTATGCTGTGGGATAGTGATAGTAACACATTCAGTCCCTTCTTTGTTAAATTAGGTAATAGTACACAATTCTTGAAATTTACAATGAAGAGCTCCTTTTCTACAATTGACTTCTTGGATGTCAGAATTATACAGAAAACTAATAATCAACTTTATACTGAGATATATAGAAAGGAGTGTTACAGAAATTCTTATCTGCGCAGAAAAAGTATGCACCCCAAGTACATTTTTAAAAATGTGATTAGAGGACAGTGGGTGTAAACCTCCAGGTTAATGACTAATGATAGGCATTTTGAAAGGGAGTTTATAGAAATGAAGGATAGATTCATGGAGAGAGGCTATAGTGAGACTGAAATTTGTCAAGCAACAATGGATATTAGTGAAAGAAGAGAAGTAGATATTATTCTATACTTTTCTAAACAGGAAGCCTCTTCAACAATATTGAAGGGCAGAAATAATACTTTGAGAATACCTATCACATATTCTAGTAACACACAGTTATTACAAAGGATAAAAACTGGAACATCCTATGTGCAGATGACAAGGTGAAAGGAATTGTAGGACAGAAATCCAGATATGTCTATAAGAACAAAAATTGTTTGAAAAGAATATTATATTGATTGAAGAAACTCCAGCTCTATTCAGTTGCATACCGTTTGCTCAGAGGTGACATGTGCCTGACATACAAGGCCATGTCCAACCCGGAATTAATGGACATGCTCCACCTCAAAAAATCCAAATCCACCAAAACCACTAGAGCAAGCGACTTAAACCTTAGCACGGATATAAATAGGACGTGCTGGAGGGATAGATTTATCACTCAGAGACTCCCTATGCTGTGGAATAAAATCCAGGTCCATGTGAGGCAGAGCACCTCGCTGGCTCTGTTCAAGAGAAATCTTGACCTGTGGATGGGAGATCGTAAGTTTATCCCGGGAATCATTTCTGTGTCACTGCTGGACAGAGGCACAACAAACTAATGGGCACAGTATTTTTCCATATAAGGGGTGGCGTAAGCCACAAAAATTTGGGCTAGGCTTATAAATGCCTTAGGGCAGATAGCCTAGTATAAACCTATGAACCTATGAACCTATATGGGCCACAACTTGGTTGTGAACCAACTAACTTTGAAGATGGAGTGGAATTTGGCATGTACCCATGCAGAAAGTACAGGTTCTGTGACTTTCTTGATAGCACAGGGTGGTTCACACATCCTGATACAGGGAGGGCATACATGTTCAAGCTGATAGCACATTGCAATACAACTAATTTAGTGTACCTAGCCACTTGTGTATCATGTGGTTGCTTCTATGTAGGGATAACGACACGCAGACTATGTGATCATATGAGAGAACACCTCTATGACATCTCCAGGCAAGTAGATACTAATGCCCTGGAGAAGAACACCATGAGATGTGGTAATAAGCACCAATTTAAGTTTTTAGTGATAGATATGGTCAGATCCAGTATTAGAGGGGGGTGACACTAAGAATAAGGCTGAAGTTAAGAAACTTGAATGGATAATTAGGTTGCAAGCCGATGTTGGCAAGGGCAGCAATGATAAAAATTGCATTAAACCAGTATTAATGGAAAGAGGCATCAGATAGTAGTGGATAGACAAATAATGTGTTTATTTTAACATGTATTTATGTAATTTGAATGAAATTATTTTTATAGCCACTATATGTTTTTACAGTATAATAAATAATACAACATATATTTTTACATGCACCATTAGATAGGCTTATGTTTTAGGTAGATGTATTTTGATAAGTTAGGGTTAGTTTGAGTGTATGGACTTTGTTATGCTATGTTTCTGCTGTTTATATGTATCACCAGATGTATAAATGAACTAGGTGGAAGATGCATTTCTACACCCTGGGTTCATTTTGTGTCAATGTATTTGGCTTTAAGTTAATTAGTATTTTAGTTGACTAATCACTCAACTTGATGGTATATAAAATCCTCACTTTGATGCAAGTTTTGTCTGATGAAGTAGCCTTGAGGTATGAAAGCGCTCACTTTGGATTAAACTTTTATATGTTTTAAGCAGCTGTGGTCTGGAGCCTCCTTTGCTGCCTTTGCCGTGAGATAAATAATTGCTTAGATTTTTTAAAAGTTTTCCCATGGTTATAATAGGTATATGATTGTGTTTTAGACTTTGAAGTATGGAGAAAAGAGAGTGGCAATAAATTAAGTACAGTCTTTTTTTTTACAAAAATGTTTCCAGTAATGCCATTTTACATTATTCTAGCATGCATCCCACATATATGAAACATAACATTAGTAAGGGTGAGTTTGTAAGGTTAAACTGATTAACCACAGATGCTGAATTTTTAGACACTTTTATCAAAGCATTGCACTATAGGTTCACACATAGGGAATACCCAGGTGATATTGTTAAGGGAGTAATAGAACAAGACAGTGTCAAAGTAAAAAAAAAACAAGATATCCCTCGATAATCATAGAAACATTTCCCAGCTCTGCATCCTGCCTATTTCAAATCCAAAACCTAGAGTCTACCTGCCTGCCGGCTATGGACCCTTTCCAAAATAACATGCACTCCCACTGGACTGCTATCCCAGCACCCTTCCAGTAAAGAAGTAAACATTTCCCAGTTCTGCATCCTGCCTATTTCAAATCCAAAACCTAGAGTCTACCTGCTTGCCAGTTACAGACCATCTTCAAAATAACCTGTACTCCCACCAGACTGCTATCCCAGCACCCTTCCAGTAAAGATATATACATGTATGTGTATTCCCTAAACTGGCAGTAAAGCATACGTTTGAAATTTTTTACTTTTGGTGATTGAAAGCTCACTTCACAGCCAGGACAGCCAGCAGCCATACTCCATCTCTACCCTGAAGCTAGCATACCTTCTCTTCTCAATAGTACAAGCTTCTTCTCCTAAGTATTTCCTCCCTTCCCAATTCCTTGATCAGCCTTTCTCCCAGATAGAACTTCCATTGTAATATATAACCTATCCACTAGGTGGCACGCTTATTCCAGTCAGTCCTGCAACTTATATAGTTAGCCCTTTGGGTTATAATTATTAAGATGTGAGAGGGGGACCTTGGGCATTATATATATTAAATATTTTCTGGCAAGTAGTATTGGAGGCAAATAAATTCCCAGGGATGAATGACACTATTTCCATTGCTCCAGTATTAAAACTGGGAGCAGCAAAACTTTAATTCCAGTTCTTCTTCTTTAAAAACATTTGTATCAAGTATACATATACATATATATTTGTTAATAAATTTGCACCTTCTACCTCTTATGCATCAATTCTATATATTTATATGCAGAAGCACTGGAAACCAATAAACTCTTCTCAACGGGATACCAATTCTTCAAAATGTGGTAAAAACTCCTTTATTGTGGTACCAGACAAACGAAAACTGCACGAACAGACAACAGAATAAAACACTGTGTAAATCCAAAGTAAAACACAATTTGAATCAAGCGCTTTCACCCGTACTGTGACGGGCTTTTTCAAGATGAACCACAAGCAGAAAGCTGTGTGCTTATAACACAGCATCAATTTCAAATTATACAATTAAAAAAACAATTAATGGTTTAATTGGACAGTTCAAATTAAAGTGCTACGTGCTTTAGGTATTATTTAAAACAACATATTGTTACAGTTGTTCTTTGGTGTAGTAAGACTGATGAATATGTTGGATTCGATTCACAAGATAAACAAGAAAGAATTAGTTATAGTACTAAATTTTTTTTATAATTATGTTATTTAAAATCAAAAAACCAAACCAGCAAATTCCAAGTTATTAAGACTTAAAAAGTTTAAACAATTAAAGTAGGTGTCTTTGTGAATCGTATGGCATTAGATATGATGTAGTATGCATAAATACTATTAAAATAGGTCACACTTTGTTCAAAGCCAACGACTAAGAGCTGGGTAATGAAAAATGTAATGAATACATGAGTTAAAATGCTAAAATGTAAAGTGTCACAATAAATAAGAAATATATACCCATTTCATTGTACAACAGATTTCAATATAATATAATATAATATATATCTTATATTTCTATATTATATTATATTATATTGAAATCTGTTGTACAATGAAATGGGTATATATTTCTTATTTATTGTGACACTTTACATTTTAGCATTTTAACTCATGTATTCATTACATTTTTCATTACCCAGCTCTTAGTCGTTGGCTTTGAACAAAGTGTGACCTATTTTAATAGTATTTATGCATACTACGTCATATCTAATGCCATACGATTCACAAAGACACCTACTTTAATTGTTTAAACTTTTTAAGTCTTAATAACTTGGAATTTGCTGGTTTGGTTTTTTGATTTTAAATAACATAATTATAAAAAAATTTTAGTACTATAACTAATTCTTTCTTGTTTATCTTGTGAATCGAATCCAACATATTCATCAGTCTTACTACACCGAAGAACAACTGTAACAATATGTTGTTTTAAATAATACCTAAAGCACGTAGCACTTTAATTTGAACTGTCCAATTAAACCATTAATTGTTTTTTTAATTGTATAATTTGAAATTGATGCTGTGTTATAAGCACACAGCTTTCTGCTTGTGGTTCATCTTGAAAAGCCCACACAGTAATGGGTGAAAGCGCTTGATTCAAATTGTGTTTTACTTTGGATTTACACAGTGTTTTATTCTGTTGTCTGTTCGTGCAGTTTTCGTTTGTCTGGTACCGCAATAAAGGAGTTTTTACCACATTTTGAAGAATTGGTATCCCGTTGAGAAGAGTTTATTGGTTTCCAGTGCTTCTGCATTTCCTTCTGTGCTTGTTGGGACTTAGTTCGTTTCACAGTTCTATATATTTATATATTTTTATGTATGGTTTTACACAAATGTTATATATTTATTGACATATTTATATTATATTGTATAATATAGGTGTAAGAAAATGTTTTTATTTATGTTTAAATGTTAGTAAAGCAGGTCAGCGTTTCTATGTTAATGTGTCTTTAAATAATTAATTGTTTTAGGTATTTTGAATTTTATATGCATTGTGATAGGATGAATCTAATTGAGTATGCTCTTTAAGAGTTAATTTTTCTACGGCTTTTATCTGATGAAGTCATTTCATGATGAAAATGTATGGTATTTGGAGCGTTAATGTGTATGAAGCCACTGTGACTGAATAAAACATATCTTGGATATTTTGGGTTTGTGTTCCTTCGAGGTGCCTGTTTTTTGTGTTTGGCTTTGCTTGGCACTTTTGGTTCGTTTCTTTGGTGATTTATAATATTAATACATTACAACTCTGCTATTCTAAGTCCTGCTCTTAACATACTCTCAGTTTTAAATCCTACTTTTACAATTATCATCCAGCTATTCTCTAACCTGCTCTACTACTGTATTCTCACTTATCTACACATAACTAAACTTACCTTAATAAACCTCTTCACTGATTGTTCCTCTTGAGCTCCTTCCTTCTTTTGTGTCTAAAGAAAGCTCAAGTATTTTCTGTAGAAGATGGAGCAGAAATTTATGCAGTACAGTTCGGGGAAAAAGGGCAAGAGAAACGCGCAGGGAAACAAACAATCTGATCAAAGATCAGAGGACTTTGAAGGGTGAAAGAAAAGGGGAATGTTTTAAATGTGGTAAAAAGGGACATTTGGCAAGGGAGTGCAAGAAAAACAAGAAAGCAACAACGGAAGACAAGGAGGGTGAGGACTGACTATATGGTAGTCAGGAATCACTAGAAGTGGCTAACAAAGAAAGGACAAATGAGAATGTGATAGAGGGAGTAGAGGAAGTGCAGGAAGTTAGTGACAATGAAGAAAATTAAATATTGGATCTAGCTTTATTGAGCTTGAAGCTCTATTTAGCAGACATGAAACCAGAAGTTGCACTCTTGGTAGAAGGGAAGGAAGTCAAATTCTTGTGTGACTCAGGGGCATCATGAACCCTGATACATCCCTCCAAACTGCCAGAAAAAACAGAGTCGCCTGATTACATACTGGTCAAAGCAGCTAATGGACAGCTGTATCGGGAGCCTCTCTCCCGTAACATTGCAATAACGGATTCAATTTGTCGCTGTGCTTCCATACTCTGCATGGTTGGGACTACTGCTATACCAAATAGCTGCATGAGGTCTCTGCCCAAGAGGTTCAATGGGCATTTTGCAGAAACAACAATTTTGCTTTTCTGAGTCAATCCTGAAACTGGATCCGTTATTGCAATGTTACGGGAGAGTGCAACCGGAGGGTGAAATGTTTTATTGGTACAGCCAGGACTTGGTTACAACTGGTCCAGGGACTGTGACCAAAGAGTTAATGAATGTAGCCATCAGCAAGTTCCCCTCCCTTGACATTGATAAGCAACACCTGCTGCACTGTACCCTGTATTATTGTAACACACCAGGACCTGATAAGGAATACGAGCAAGAATTATTTAAGAATCATGCAAACAGGTTGGTGTTGCATAACCTGTACTGGAACACAGAAGGGAACAGTGTAGCCAGCTGTTCATTGCCCCAGGAGTTCTTTGCACTTTATAAATCTAATCGATTACCACATGTTTGCTTAACAAAAAACAGAAATATAGAATGGGCAGACCTAGGAGAAAAAGTCACAAGATGGGAGAAACAGACAGAACTAGAACTGTCAGAACAGGGAATACAAATACAGAAGTTGAATTGGATAACTCAGACCAACTCAGCTGTGCACTTGCAGTCTAGCGAGGACAGCTGATTGACACTCCTGTTAGAAGAGGAAGAGAATACCTTACGAAATATACCAGAGACCCTCTGGTCAACAGGAAAATCAGATGTAGGACTCATTCGTACAGCGCGACCAAATGATGCCAAAGTCAGCATTCAGACCACAAAAAAGACAGTATCCCTTAAGAAAAGATGCAGAGGCAGGGATAAAGCCTATTACAGCAGCCTTACTTAAAGGAGGGATCCTAGGAGAATCTCCCGATTCACCATGTAACACACCCTTATTTCCAGTTAAAAAGGCCAATGGAGAATGGGGTATGGTCCAAGATTTACAAGCTGTAAATGATGCAGTAATACCAAGAGCACCTATGGTGCCAGACCCACACACCCTGGTGAATGATCTGAAACCTCAACGGAAGTATTTTTCTGTGGTAGACATCAGCAATGCATTCTTTTCCATACCGATACAACCTGATAGCCAGTATTGGTTTGTATTCACATTTCAGGGGAAAAGGTATACATATACGCGACTACCACAGGGGTATTGTGAAAGTCCAACAATATTCTTACAAGAAATGGCAAGCAACTTGGCGGGATTACACCCCACCAAGAGGCAGTCAGAATTTACTTTATGTTGATGACATCTTGCTGGCAGCCCTCACCCAGCAGGAATGTAGAGAAGATACCATGGCACTTCTACGATTTTTAGCCACTGAAGGACATAAGGTAAATAAAAGTAAACTGCAGCTTTGGAAAAAACAAGTCAAATACCTGGCATATGTAATATCCAAGGATAGAACATTAGATGAGGACAGAAAAATAGCAATTTTGCAAGCACTAAAACCCACTACCAAGAAGGAAATGATGTCCTTCCTGGGTACAACTAATTTTTGCTGGAGCTGGATTCCAAACTATGCCTTGGAATCTGCACCTCTGACTGACCTTATATATAAAAAGCCTATGGCAGTGCAGGATTTGTTACAATGGACACCAGAGGCAGAATCTGCTTTCTGCAAACTAAAGCAGTTAATAGCATCCTCATTAGTTCTGGGATTGTCAAACTACCATAAACGTTTTTTTCCAAACTGTAAATTGTAAGCAGGGTTACATGACATCAGTACTAACACAACAGCATGGGGATAAGCAATGCCCCATTGCTTACTATTCATCACAGCTAGACCCAGTGGCGCAATCCTTGCCTCACTGTGTACAAGCACAGTTGCAGCTGCAATGGCAGTACAGGCTTCAGCCTCAGTAGTTTTGTTCCACCCTCTCACTTTGAGAGTACCTCATGCAGTCGCAATTATTTTACTACAAGAAAAGGTAGCATATCTTTCCCCTGCTAGGCATCTTTCCTGTATGACTATATTGTTAAGCCAACCTCATATGACAATTGAATGCTGCATGCTTTAAACCCTTCTACTCTGCTCCCGTCCCCTGCAGATGGCACACCACACTGCTGCCTGCAGGTAATTGAGCAAAAGACACTACCTAGAAAAGATCTCATGGATGTCCCCTTGGATGATGCCGAGGTGACATACTACGTGGTTGGCTCGTGCAGAAGGGGTCCTGCAGGACAGAACCTAGTAGCATATGCAGTAGTTTCTGATACTGGGATTATAGAAGCAAAACCTTTACCACACAACTTATCTGCACAGGCAGCAGAATTGATTGCCCTGACACGGGCATGTGCCTTAGCAAAGGGTAAATGTGTAAACATTTTTACTGATAGCCAGTACGATTTTTCTACTGTACATGTTTTTGCGCAACAGTGGAAACATCTACTGGCAAACCTATAAATCATGCACAGTTTATTTTAGATCTTTTAGAATCTATTCAGTTACCTCAAAAAGTAGCCATTTGTAAATGCACAGCTCACACCAAGCAACAAAATAGGATTTCAAAAGGTAATACGAGAGCTGGTACAGCTGCAAAACAAGCAGCCACAGAAGTATTTCTTTTAAATGAGGAATTACAACCCTTAAGTATTGTCTTATCATTGTAGATATGTTTTCCAGATGGGTGGAAGCCTTTCCAACCAAAAATCCAGATGCAGCTATGGTGGCAAAGGTACTTGTCAAGGAAATCATTCCTAGGTTTGATATTCCAGAAAGTATCTACAGTGACAATGGTACACACTTTGTAAATCAAACCATACAGCAGTTGAGTAAGCATTTTGGTATTTCTTTAAAAAATCATTGTGCACACCATCCACAATCTGCAGGGATAGTTGAAAGGCATAATGGTATACTAAAACACAAATTGAGAAAATTAATAGCTGAGACAGGAAAAAAATGGTTATACTGTTTACCCCTGGCACTGTTGAGCATGAGAACTGTCCCTACAGCAAAAGGATTGACTCCTTTTGAAAAAATATTTGGAAGGGCTTATTATACACCCCAGTGGAAACTTCTCATGTCATCAGACCAGGAAGCTGATTTCACACTAGCTGAATATATGAAAAAGTTGTTGAGTTCTAAACATCTGTTGCAGTCAAATTCTGCTTCAGATAGAAAACAAACCGAGACATTAGAAGTGGCAGTGATGCCGAGAGATTGGATGTGGATCAAAAACATCAAGAGGAAGAATTGGTCATCACCAAGGTGGGAAGGTCCCTACTAGGTGCTTCTTTCAACACCCACCGCAGTCAAGATAGCAGAACAAGCTTTGTGGATACACCTGATGCAATGCATGCTGGTTAAGAACTTTGAGTTGGACAAAAATTTACCTCTCCATCAGGGCCCTCAGCACAAAGTCTGGCTACAAAGGGGGGTCAGATCAATAGGACTTATCCGTCTCAACCCCAGTGAAGAAACCATCAGTGCTGAAGGTCCTATTAGGGCAGAGAGTAAGAGCACGTGTCCAAGATGATGGAATTCAGTAAGATCCAAATACACCTACTTGGAAGAGTCGGAGAAAACAGAAATGCAGAACAACCATTTCCTCAAAAGTATTGCATAATCATCCTGTTGACTGTACTAGTGACAATAATCTTTTTGTTGTGGCCATTCCTTTTCTCAGCCACACAAATTGAACTAAGCAAGCATGCAGAGTGGCACGCAGAGTGGCACCCAAACTTTAACACTTACCAGGCAATCAAATATGTGTATGCTGAGACCTTCAATGCTTCGAATTGCTGGATTTGCACAGCTTTGCCAGCAGCATATGGGGGATTAGTGTTAACTTCAGTTCCCCTAGGAGCCAACAAGACCTGGGAAAACTTAATTTATGATACATCAGATGTCACATCACAAGATAAAGTAGCATTGCACTTGTCTGTTCGACAGAAGGGAACTGTGTGTTTTTACAAGAATGATACATTTCAGGTGGGTTGGAGCAATTGCAATGTGACTGTTCCCTATAGATGCTACACTAAACCTGATAACATCGGATCCTGTTGCAACACAAGCTATGATTCATTTGTTGAACTGATGCATAGGACAATTGGTGAAGTAAAACATAATGCTGACCTCTATAGACAACTGTCTATAATTGACAAAAAAATGTTTCATGCAAAGCCAAGGCATAGTAAAGTTACTACCAAAGTAGAAGATTATTACTTTGTATGTGGTAGGAAAGCATATAAATGGTTACCTGAGAATTGGTCCGGCAGTTGTTTTTTGGGGTACCTGGTTCCGGCCATACGACACACAGCAGTTTTACCTCAAGGGAAAATTCGGAATGTTCAAGAAATCAAGAAGCCTGTCAATCCAGTGGGGCAAATCAATGCATGCTGGAAAAACCATCATGCTGTGGGCTTAGGGAAAAATGGACTGTCACATATGGACTTGAGTGATAATGTTATCTCATGGGCAGGTGTACTGCCAGCATATGGAGCAACAAAATCAATCTGGGAACTGAGAAAATTGTCGACGTTTCTCAAAATAATGAGCAATGCAACCTTTTCTGCCCTAGAATTCATGACTGATGAACTGATTGCCATGAGAACAGTGGTGCTTCAAAATCGCATGGCTCTTGACTTCACCCTAGTGGCGAGAGGAGGTACATGTGCTTTAATCCAGGAGGAGTGCTGTTCATATATTCCTGACCACAAACATGAGATAGACAACCATCTTGAGGTAATTCAGCAGGTGTCAGCTATGACCAAACCAGGACCAAATCCATTGACGGATTTTTTCCAGAAATTGTTTGGGGGGTGGGGCAGTATCGTGATGAACATTCTGATTGCCATCTGTGTAGGAATAATCCTACTGGTGGTATGTGTGTGCTGCTGCATCCCCATGCATAAAAAGACTGATTAAAGACTTTATAGACATTTCAGTTTCAGAAACTTTATACCAAGGTGCTGAACTTGAAGAATTGCTAAAAAAATGAAAATGCTTTCATAAGTTTAAACTGAATGACTCTCTTAACTGCAAATCCCGAGTAGGAAGAGGTTAGGGGAAGAAGAAAAAACTGTTTATGCTTATCTTGAAAGTAGAATAAAAGTATTTAAAGGGGGGAAATATTAGAACCATGTGTAATAGTAATATGCATGCTTAGTGCATTCGAGGTTTAAAAGGGTTAATACATTTATTCTGTTCACACTGCATGAATCTGCACAGGTATTAGAAACTTAACAAGAAGCATTTCATTTCTGCTAATGTCATGAAAATAACAAGAGACATTTCATTTCTGTTAATGTCATGAAACTTAACAAAGAGATATTAATTTCTGCTTATGCTATGAGAAAGTATGCAGCTGCTAGAAGCTTTGATAAAGAAAACAATAGATGCTTGAAAGTATAAACCATAGTCAGCATTACTTGTACCAAAGCTAGAAATGTACCTTGAATCTAGACAAAATGTAACACATGTATTAAAACAGTACAATTGAAGAACTGAAAAGTTAAAATGGGCTAAAATAAGCCCAAGGCCAGGTTGTTTTTCTCAAAATGTTTTGCAAAACAGCAGATAATCTAACTTAGTCAGCAATAAGGCTAGTAACATTTTCTGTAGAACATACAGAAAGCTGTGTCTAACTACATCAGCAATAGAATAGTAACATTTTCTGTGTAACAGGAAGAGAACTGTATAAGAATAACATACTAATCACCAGTAATTCAGACAAATCTTGTGCCTACATGCTTTGTCTCCTTGCTGCAAGTAATAAAGGGTGCCTTGCTTGAACCTAACGTAAATTGGCCTTTGAAGTTTTTTCCTTTGACACCATTCTATTAATGAGTATTAATTTGTATTTGAAACTTTTAACATTCTTTCTTCTTGCACACATATTTTTCATTCCTCTAGTTTTTCTCTTAATCTTTTTGAATATCTTCCTTCGTAAAATTCTAGGCTTCTTGAATAATAGTAAATATACATAATTTATTTTGTATCCTCTATAGTTCACTCTATCATCTTTATGGCTCTTTTTTGCCTGTCAGTCTATGTGTTTTTTGTGAATGACTACTTCCTTCAATATGGGGGGGCATCCTCCCCCTGAGATTAGCTTAACCCTATTGTAGGAAAGATTCCGTGTCTTGAGGATTCTACACTGTCATTTTTTACAGTTCTGTTACCAGTGCACCTACCAGAATTGGGCACTTTTTTATCCTGGTGCTTGTGCATCTAGCTATCTTCTTTATTTTTTAACCTACTATTGTCCATGATATATGCTATATAAAATGCAGTCTATTTCATGATTCATGCCCCCCCTTTTTTAATTTCTCCAGGTCTTGTGGGTTTCTAATACCATGAAGGGAATGGACTGCATTCCTAAGTCAAAATATGATTTAAATTCATGAAATTAGTACTGATGCTATCTTTGATTTTAGCCAGAAGTGCTCTTCGCAGCACCTGCAATGTGCCCGGAATTGACTCCTCCTGCAATTCATGAGGAGTTACATGTATCAGTAGCCTATCTAAGTATGATTCTAAATTCTTTTTTATAGGAACTATTGCTCCTACTTCTGTTGGCACTGTCTGGGTATTCTTCTTCCACATTGCTCTCATTTTTGCCTGCAAATTCTGGTATTTTATGACTTTGTCTCTCTGTATGTAAGACACTAGTCATTGAGTATAGCAATTTCAATGATCAATGCAACTTTTGTCTTCTTTTCGTGGAATACTATATCTGGTTTTCTTGCATGTATTCTTAAATTGTTGGTAATTGGTGATCTCATATGATACAAACATCATCTTTTTCTATAAAACTTTGCGGCTCATGTTTCCAGTGTTTTTCAGCTACTTCAGTCTTGCCACATTATTATACCTTTCAATATACAGTCAGTACTTCTGTCATTGATATATCACAACTAACAACAAAATGTACAACTGTTTCCAAATTCTGTTTTACAAAACCTACATTTGTCTGTTTCTTCCACATGTTCAATGGACTTTGAAACCAATGTGTGCATAGTCCACTATCTTGAGCCACCAATATTAATCTTTCATCTTTTGGTTTGAATACACCTCTCGTTAACCATTCTTGTGTTCAATCCTAATTGACATAAGGTTGTTCCAAGAGTTTTCTATACTTGTAACTATATTTATGCATTTTCCACATTTCTTGCCTTCTTATCTGATCCTTCACCTTATATTCTTTCTTTCATTTTTTGGCACATTTGGTTACTGCCTGATTTTTTTTCTTCTTCTGATTTGATTTCCATTCCCACTTCACACCAATATGCTTCTGTTAAACTAAGCAGGGAAATCATCTTACACTTATTCTCCTCATGTTTTGAAGCTTTCACTATGTTTGGTTCTTGTGAGGTCAGCATATATGTATGCAGTCCTGTAATTGCAGATCTATACAAGTAATCAATTTCTAGGATACCCATATCTCCTTCAGAACATTCAATATATAGTCTTGGTATACACTGATTTTTATAAATCATTTGATAAGCATGAAGCATTTTTCTTTTTTTCCTGTACAACTGATCCAATACCATTTGGGGCCAGTCAATCAATCCAAAACTATAAGTTAGAACAGGAAGATCAAATTGGTTTATAGCTTGGACTTTGTTCCTAGATGTCAGAACTGTTTTTGGTATTAATTTTAGTCTTCTAAAATATTCCTAAGTTGTATTCTCATTTGTTTATGTTTTATTGTTGATCCTTCATAGATTCCCAAATATTTATACACTCCCTCTTGCTCAAGTTTTTAATAACACATTCCTGTCCCAGTCTGATGTTTTCTTGGTACTGCAGTATTCCTGCTTTAAAGGTTGCTTTGGCATATTTATCAAGACCAAATGACATTCTTATATCATTTGAAAAAGTTTTAACAGCTTACAGTTGTGCTTTCAGTTCTTCATTTGATGAGCTACACAATTTTAAATCATACACACAAAAAAAAAAACATGAAAAGTCTTTACACGTTGTTTTCTGGGAGCCAAATTGTAGCCATGATCTAATCTGTTATGTAAACATCTTAACTGGGTATGAAGATAGGTGAAGGCTGTCAGCCTAGCTAGATAGAAATTTGTAGATAATTCTGTCATTTGTAAATATTAATGTAAGCCACAGGCTTGTTCTCTTAATTGTAAAAAGACTGCATTGGATGTTGAACTGAAAAAAAAATGTAACAACAGTGCACTCTGCTGTAAGAAAGCTGATAAGTCAAGTATAGTGAAATTCTTTGATCTAAAATTCGTAGCCGAGATGTCTAGAGGGCGGCATTCTACCTACTGTTTTGAGGCCAGAGTTAATGGCTAGAATTTACATGTATAATTTCTTTTATTGCTCTGGATTCCTGACCAGCGGCAAGATAAAAAGGAATATTAACCTTTGAGTTTCTGTTAGACTGGGAACCAGAAAGAAATGATGTAATCTGAAATGAATCAGTGGTACCGTGCTATTAATTTAAGGACAGAAGGAATGTGAGCATTGAGCATTTGTCTTGAGAACATCCAACTCACCAGCACTCTGCCTGTGTTCTATATGTAAGTTTATTTTAGAACTGTGTTTTCTCTTAGATATAGCTAGGAATGAGGAAGATTAGATTAATCTTTTTTTCTGTATTGATGTCAGAACTTTTCTACTGTATTATTTTAAGTATTTCTCTGTGAGCTCTGAACTCTTGACTAGCACTTTGTAGTAAGAAGTATTGTCTTGTGTTTTTTATTATTTATTCTTAAATATTTTTAAACCTTTCAACTGTGGCTGTTTTATGTAGAGATAATTTAAGCTCTAGAATACATTGCATGTATATAGTGATACTGTATTAAGCCACTCCAATAAGCCTTGCTGTTCAGTTACACTTCCCATTTGGAGAATAATATTGCACAGTAATAATTGAACACCCTTTGTTAAGGGCCTTTTTAGTAGCTGATATTAGTTGTTGGTGGCAGCTGGTACTACCTTTTAGACTGGGCAGAAAGGGGGCACAGCTGGAGTATATATGCCAGCCTTCCCCAGGAGTGTCTGTGCATTTGTATATAACTCATATCTTAAAGTGTGTGTGTGTGTGTGTGTGTATGTGTGTGTGTGTGTGTGTGTGTGTGTGTGTGTGTGTGTGTGTGTCTGTCAGCTACTTGCACAGGGACAAGAACCACTGGTTGGACAGACAGGGTGCTGGAGGTTTTAGCTTGCCCACTAGACTGAGATCTGGACCCTATAGCTGTGCCAATGGGTAGTCTTATTGGGGAGCTGGAGAGAAAGGGAGAAACCAGCCCCAGACTGACTGTGATCTCTGTGTGCTCTTAAGAGAAATTGTACTTTACTGTGTGTGTGTGTGTGTGTGTGTGTGTGTGTGTGTGTGTGTGTGTGTGTGTGTGTGTGTGTGTGTGTGTGTGTGTGTGTGTGTGTGTGTGTGTGTGTGTGTGTGTGTGTGTGTGTGTGTGTGTGTGTGTGTGTGTGTGTGTGTGTGTGTGTGTGTGTGTGTGTGTGTGTGTGTGCGTGTGTATATTTGTTATCTTTGCCTATATGGACACCCCTCACTGATGTTAGTGGTGAGGGTTGATGCTCCTTGATTGCTAGGCCAGTGTATTGGCATCGCATATTACTTGTTTGGCAGTGGTGGGATATCCGCACCACATATTAATTGGTTTACAAATACTAATTGGCTTGTAGAGGTGGGGTAGTGTGAATTCCTGCAGCTTGCGTACAGTGATCACTGAAGGTGTTTTTGTATTCTAAATCAGCCATGGAGTGAATACTCAGAGTTCAGATCACAATTGTTTTATTTCTTTTGTTAGCTTAGTTAGTCAGGGTGAGCAGGCAGCAAGTCAAGAGTGAAGTATGGAAAACTGACAAGCTGCCAGCTGGCTAAGATGTGCCAGGCTAGGGGAATGGTGCATGGAAACCTGACTAAGGCAGACATGATTGCAGCTTTGGTGACAGCTGCACCAGAAAACAGCAACCAGGAGGACAATCAGACTGGCAGTGGAGATGTACCACATTCAGAAAATGGACATCTCAACCTTTCTGCAGAGGACTTAAAAATCCATCTGGAGCTAAAAAGACTTGAGATGAAGGCCAGGTGTTTGTAAGTAGAAGCAGCTGAGAGACTGAGGCATCTATAGAGTGAGAACAATGAGAAACTGCAATGTTTGCAGGCTGAGGAGAATGAGAAACTGCTATGCCTGGAAGCTGAGGAAAAGGAAAGGCAGAGGCAGCATGAGAAGGAGATGCTGACTCTTCACCAGAGTCATGGATGTAATGGGGAAGGGAGTAACTGGACCCCAGCACCACAAAATGTCAGTAAATTTCTTCTGCAGTTTACAGAGAGGGATAATTTTGATAGTTTCATTCACACGTTTGAGAGGGTATGTAGACAGTATAATGTTGACCAAAGGCTCTGGGTACAGTTCCTGACCCCCTTACTCCATGGTAAAGCTGTGTAAAGCTGTAACTGTGTTGTCTAAAATTTCTGATTATGAATGTTTTGATTATACTACTGTTAAGAACTGCTTGTTAGAATTTTTAAGGTAACACCTGAAATGTATAGGAAAAAGTTTTGTGAGCACAGACACAAAGGAGATGAAAGTGTGTGTGAATATGTTGCTGA
Source organism: Protopterus annectens (assembly GCF_019279795.1). Taxonomy (NCBI): domain Eukaryota; kingdom Metazoa; phylum Chordata; order Ceratodontiformes; family Protopteridae; genus Protopterus; species Protopterus annectens. The sequence continues at coordinate 444,218,023 of NC_056747.1, read as the reverse complement.
AATGAGCACTTATTTTCATAAGTGGGTGCGTGGATGTCAGGTCACCACCTTTGAAGGGCACAGACCTTTTGGTGAGGGAACAAGCCCATAGCACTTTGCCTGAGGACATGAGGATCTGGTTAGCTGATAGACAATGTGCTCCTTCAAATGAGTTGGGGAAGAAGGGAGATCTATACCTAGAAAGCAGGGCATACATGCACAGGAAATGGACCCCTAGTACTGCTCATGGGTCTAAAGGAACCCATGGTGGACAGCACAGACTGCCCCAACAGAATCTCCCAGTAGCAGGGGAAGCCACTAGTCCAGGTATACATCCAGGACCTAGGGTTAAATGTTTTGAATGCAACCCGTGGGGCCATGTGGCATACACATTTACATGGAGGCAAGGTGAGGAACAAAAGGTGAGGGAGGAAGTAAGTGGGAAGGACAAAATGGCAACCATAGGTTGTCTGTTGACAATAAGGGTACCAAACTACCAAAAGAGGTTATATCCTGTTGTAGTGAATGGTAAAGAGGCCATTGCTAAGAGAGAAAACAGCCCCTGACATAGCTATTGTAAAGCCTGCAATGGTTACAGAGAAGCACTACTTGCCTGGGCAGTCTACTCCATTCAGAGCTTTAGGAGGGACCCCATTACAAATATATTTGGCTAGGGTTTACCTTGACTGGGAGAGTAGAAAAGGAAACCAGCAAGTAGGTGTTCTTGAGGATATCCCTGCAGATGTCCTGATAGGGAATGATTTTGATAATGCAGTACCATACGCTCATGCAGTTACATGTGGTCAGACTTGGAGATAAGCATGTTGGTCTGGTAGCCTGGGGGGAGACCTAGACAGACTGCATACTTGCAGCCAGGACTGGTGAGGTGGTTACTTCAGGGAAGAAGCTACACTGTAGCAGTGAGACTGAAGGCAAGCCACAGCTGCTTGTGGGTACTGATGTTCCCTTGGACAGAGTGTCTGCAAAGGTAGAGGTGAGTAGTAGTACCCAAGCTGACAGTGAGGCACCACTGTCAGAGGATGCCAGACTTCCTGTGGAAGGGGAGCTGGGAAGGGATACAAAGAGAGAGAGTTGAGACAAGCTCAGCTGTCAGACCCTACATTGCAAGCCTTGAGGCAGGTAGCTAGTGAAAGACCTGATTCTCAAGGGAAGGGGGAATCTGTATACTGGGACAAAGGGTTACTGTATAGAGAGTGGACCCCTGAGGGAGGGTTAGAAGGTGATAGGATACAGCAGTTGGTAGTGCCTAGAGCCTACCATCTGGCACTTCTAGCCATAGCCCATGATATTCCCTTTGCAGGTCATATGGGCATAAAATGTACAAAGAGACATATTATGCAGAACGTCTATTGGCCTGGAATTTCCAGAGATGTAACAGGGTACTGCAGGACCTGTGAGTAGTGCCAAAAGGTGAGAGACAAGTTGAGAGCTCCTTTGATGCCTTTGCCTGTGATTGAGGAGCCATTTAAGAGGGTAGCTATGGATATTATGGGGCCTCTGAGTACCCCAAGCTCCACAGGGAAAAAGTATATCCTAGTGGTAGTAGATTATGCTACAAGATACCCTGAGGCAGTGTCTCTGTCCTCCATTGAGGCAGAAAAGGTGGCAAATGCTTTGTTAGAGATATTCAGCAGGGTAGGTTTCCCAAAAGAAATGCTGACTGACAGAGGTGACAGTTTCATGTCATACCTGCTGGCTTGTCTGTGGAAGTACTGTGGGGTGATGCACCTGAAGACCACCCCGTACCACCCCCAGACTAATGGTCTTGTTGAGAGGTTAAACTCTACAATCAAGTAAATGCTATGGGCATTTGCAGACCAGTTTAAGAGGGAGTGGGAGAAATATTTGCCCCATCTGTTGTTTGCTTACAGAAAGGATCCCCAGGAATCCACAGGGTTTTCACCCTTTGAGTTGCTGTATGGGCATAGGGTGAGGGGATCTATAGATTTAATTTGAGATGAGTGGGAAGGTGAGTGTGAATCTCACAAGGAGTCTGTTGTGATATATGTCCTAAATCTCAGGATAAGGCTCATGGAACTCACAGGCTTGGCCCAGGAGAACCTGGCAGAAGCCCAACAACAGATAAAGGTATAGTATGACAGGAATGCTTGAGCTAGAGAGTATGCTGTAGGGCAGCAGGCAATGGTTCTCATTCCTGTAGGACACAACAAGCTGCAAGCAGCTTGGGAGGGACCCTACAAGGTGGTAAGAAAGGTAAGTGATGTTAACTACATGGTGGAACTGCTAGGCAGGAGGCAGGGGCACAAATTGTAACATGTTAACATGATGAAACTTTACCATGATAGGGGGGGGCCCTTGTGCTGAGCATTTGCAGTGGATTGCAGGAGGAGTCTGAGGGGAGCTCTGGTGATTGATCTCCTCAGTGAGGCTCAGACTGACACCTCAGTGGAGGGGGTAGCAATGTCCCGACAGCTATCTTCTACACATGTTTCAGAAATCTGGGCAGTGTTACATGAATATGGGGACATGTTCACTGGGAAACCAGGGTGCACCCACCTGGTGCAGCACCAGGTGGATACAGGACACCAAAGGCCTATTAGTCAGGCCCCTTATAGGGTGCCTGAGAGAGTCAAACAGACTCTGAGGGAGGAGATACAGGAAATATTGGAACTAGAGATAATTCAAGAGTCCAACAGTCCCTGGGCCTCCCCAGTGTTGCTGGTGCCAAAGAAGGCACTAGCACTAGACCCTCCTCTACTGTACAGTAGGACAAGGCTCTCTATTTGACCTTACCAGCCATCCAGTAAAACAGTTCACTGTACCTATCCAGGCATGTCTAAAGGGCAGTTTCAGGTGTACTCTATAGTCCAACTGGTGAATCTGGGCATTTTGAGGCAATTTTACAACTACCTCACGTACACAGGCAAACCCCTTCTCTTACCACCAAACACTAATACATGCAAGAGATGCAGTTATACAGCCAAACTAAAGGCTAAGCTCTCTCAACCCAAGACTGGATCAGACAGTCAAGAGGAGAAAGGAAATACTTGCATCACATCACCAGTCTTACATAGACCCATTAAACCAGCACCGGCAAAAAACACACATAAATACATGGAAACATACTCGAAGGCTCTAAATAAAAATCTGCAGAACCAACAGAGACCTCCAAAACAAACATCCAAGCAACCTCCACCCTCAACGCAAATCATGAAACACATACTTCACAAAACCAATGTGCCATGCAATCACAGCCTTTAAGGTAAAATAACATACCCAACATACTAGTAATAGGTGACTCTATAGTCAGGCACACTGATGTCCCACTCACTAGGCTGAATAAGACGAAGGTTACTGTTAGCTGCCTGTTGGGTGCCAGGATCTGCCACATAACACAAACACTCAGGTCACTCCAAAAAAAGTACAAATATAACTCTGTCATTGTCCATGTTGGTGTAAATGACCTGAGCTGTACCTCCCTGGACGACATGAAAAGAGACATGGAAGAGCTCTCTGATCATGTAGCTCAGGCCGGTATGACCCTGAGTAGCATCCTGCCCTCATCAAGAATGATACCACAGTATAAAGAAAAAAATCTCGATTTCAACAATTGGCTAAGTTTCTGGTGTCATTCAAAGGGGATCCAGTGTCTGTCTGCCTGGGATAACATGCTCGACAAGCCACGCTGCTTCACTAGAGATGGTTTGCACCTGTCACCCTTAGGTTTTTGAATACTTGCCAAGGCTCTTGCCACCCCCATAGTGCCTTTTCTAGGCAAGCCTAAAAAGACAAACCCACCACCGTAAATAGCACAAGTAGCAAAAAACTGTGGGTAATGCTACTCAATGCCAGAAGTCTAAACCTCAAAATGCATGCACTCGAGGCACTGCTCAGTGTGGAGAAAACTGATATATGTGAAGTAACAGAAACCTGGTTTAAGGCTCCAGAGAGCACCCCAGCACTACCAGACTACAACTCATATGATACATTCCGGCCACAGAACCCAAACTGAAATACAAAAGACGGGGGCGTATCCATATTCATCAAGGATACCCACACCTCCAGGTTAGTGGCACAGCACGATGCTTCAGAGATCATCTACATGCAACTAACAATGGGCAAAACAGCAATTCAAATTGTAGCTTGCTACAAATCACCCGCCATGTCCCAGGACCCCCATTCCGCATTTCTGAAAACACTGGGAAACATAAAGGTCCTACCAAACACCCTAATATTGGGTGATTTCAATTACCCAAACATTAACTGGGAGAACTACTCAAGTACTAACTCACTTGCCCAAGTTTTCCTAGAATTTATAAACTCAAATGCCCTAGTTCAACTGGTCAACACTTCCACCAGAAGTGACAACATATTGGACCTGGTCATCACCAACATGGGCGACTGGTGTTCCACACCACAGGTCATCCCCTCGCTGGTTATCTCTGACCATAAACAAATCACTTTGGATATCCATATTCCGCCCCCACCCCCGGACAACAAAGGCACCATGAAAAACTTTTCAAAAGCAAACTTCACGTTACTTAAGACCGAGGTGGAAAGTTTCAAAGCCCCCATGCTGATGGATAACAATGTCCAAGCTGCAAAATCCTTTACTAATGCATTCTACGGGCAGCTACAAGAATGCATGGATCGTGCCATCTCAAGCAAAACCAAGACTCACTCCTCCAAGAAAAGAAAACCAGTCTGGTGGACTTCTGCCATAAACAAGCTATACAATAGAAGGAGGAAACTAGTACAGAAAATAGTAAAATCCCAAGAAGGGAAGACATCCCTGAGCAGTATCAGCAAGAAACTATGACCCTCATAAAATCATCCAAGGTGAGCTTTGAAAGAAAAATTGTCAAGGACTCCAAAAATAACCACAAGGCATTCTTTAGCTATGTCAAGAATTTAAGTGGCAATGCTCAGATCTGCTCGGAGTTAGTGCAGAATGGCACAAAATACACTGAACCGACCGATATCGCCAACATCCTGGCAGACAGGTTCAGCGCAAACTTCACCACCTCTCACCCCCAAAAAGGCCCATAACCATACCAGAAGAATGTAGAGTCCCTGAAATCACAGACACTCAGGTTAAAACAGCCCTCTCCAAAGCCAAAAACACAACATCAATGGGACCGGACGGTGTCCCAGGCTATGCCCTACACAATCTCAAAGACGAACTAATCCCTCACCTAAACCCTCTGTTAAAACTCAGCCCCTCCACAGGCTACATACCCATAGAGTGGCGCACAGCAATGGTTATTCCACTCCACAAATTTGGAGCCACAACAAACCCCGGGAACTATCGCCCTATAAGCCTGACTAGCTTGGTCTGCAAGGCTATGTGGCACATCATCATGGAACTCATTAACAGAGATATTGGGAACCTCCAAACACTGGACCCTACCCAGTTTGGCTTTGTTAAGGGTAGATCATGCCTCCTAAACCTGGTGGACTTCTTTGAGACAGTTACCAAGGCTATAGACGAGGGAAAGGTGGTACACACAGCCTACCTAGACCTCGCTAAGGCCTTCAACACCATTCCCCATTCTGGTATTATAGACAAGCTCACCAGCCTGAACATAACCCCTATGTCACAAGATGGGTTGCCAACTAGCTCATGGACAGAACCCACATGGTGAGAGTTGAGGGAGCTAGGTCCAACTCTAAACCAGTTACAAGTGGCGTTCCCCAGGGCTCAGTCCTAGGACCCCTCGTGTTTGGCATACACTTCTCAGAGGTACAGGAAAGCACAGGAGGACTATGGCTGACCAAGTTTGCAGATAACTGCAAACTAGGGGCTATAATTGACTCTCCAGCTGACACAGACATCCTCCAAAAGGATCTCACTAAGACGGATACCTGGTGTCAAAATTATGGCCTTAAGCTAAATGCCAAAAAGTGCATAGTCATCCCCTTTAGAAAAAACAAAGAACCCACAAACTACCACATAGGTGGTAGTCCCCTAAATACAGAAGATGTAATAAGGGATCTGGGGACCCAAGTAGATAGTAATCTCACCTTTGCTAATCACATTGCCAAAGTGGTTAGAAAATCCTTCTATGTGGCCCAACTAATCACAAAAGGGTTCACATCTAGATCAAAAGAGATCATTGTGCCCCTCTACTCATCACTCATCAGACCCATCTTGGAGTACAACGCCCCATTTGGGATGTACCTTGCAAGACACCTGCAACAGCTGGAAAGACCAAAGAAGTACCTCACCAAGAGGATCAATGGCCTCAAACAGATACCCTATACAGCTTGACTGAAGAAACTCCAGTTGTACTCAGTTGCATAACACCTACTCAGAGGTGATCTCTGCCTGACATACAAGGCCATGTCCAACCCAGAATTGATGGACATGCTCCACCTAAAGAAAACTTATCCCCTCTAGCCACATGCCCTAGGGATCTAAACCTCACCACAACAACAAATAGGACATGCTGGAGGGATAGATTCCTGTCCCAGAGACTTCCCATGCTTTGGAACAAGATCCCAATCTACATTAGGTAGAGCTCCTCGCTAACACTCTTCAAAAGAAACCTTGACGAGTGGATGGGAAACAGAAATTTTACCTCGGGGATCACTTCAGTGGCTCTGCTGGACAGAGGCACATGGAACTAATCTAAGGGGGCAGCAAAAGCCAACACATTCTGGCTAGGCTTATAAATACCTTTGGGCAGATAGTCTAGTACCCACCTATGAACCTATGAACCTATACGGATGGCAGCACCAGGTTCTTTGTGGACTCCAGGAAATAGTCACACAGAGTCAGATGCTTACCCCATACCTAGGACAGATGAGGCCCTAGAGCAGCTGGGTAGGGCTAAGTATCTTACAACCATTGATCTTACCAAGGGTTACTGGCAGTTGCCCTTGACTCCCAGTACTTGACAGAGGTCAGCGTTTGTGACTCCTTTTGGCTTGTATGAGTTCACAAAGATGCCCTTCGGGATGAAAAATGCCCCAGCAATTTTCCAGTGGCTTGTAGATCATATCCTAATAGGAGCAAGAGGGTTTGCCCTTGCTTACCTAGATGATATTGCCATCTACAGCAATTCCTGGCAAGAGCACCTTCAACATGTCAGGGAGGTGCTGGGCAGACTACAGAGGGCAGGGTTGACCATTAAGCCCTGCAAATGTCAGGTGGGTATGGCAGAGGTCTGCTACCTGGGACATAGAGTAAGGATTGGTAAGATCAGGCCAGAACCTGCCAAAGTAGAAGCCATTCAGGCATGGCCTGCACCTGCTACCAAAAAGCATGTGAGGGCTTTCTTAGGGACAGCAGGGTACTACAGAAAGTTTGTCCCTGGTTATAGTACCATAGCTGCTCCCCTGACAGACCTGACAAGGAAGAACAGGCTAGTTAAGGTAGTGTGGAACACAGCATGTGAGCAGGCATTCCAGAAGCTTAAAGAAGATTTGGGAGGACCCTCTGTGTTAGCCAGTCCAGATTACAGCCAATAATTTGTTGTGCAGGTGGATTCTTTGAACCATGTGGTGGAGGCTGTACTTAGCCAGATTTCCTCAGAGGGAGAAGAGCACCCAGTGGATTATCTCAGCCATAGGCTCCAACCCAGGAAGGAATGCTATGCAGCTGTAGAAAAAGGAAGGTCTAGCTGTAATGTAGGCACTGCAGAAACTTTATCCTTCTCTGTATGGAAGAAAATTCACTGTAGTGACAGATCACAATCCTCTAACATGGTTAAACAGAGCCAGGGCAGCAAAATGCCAAGTTGCTAAGATGGAGCCTAGGGTTGCAAGCACAGGATATGTCAGTGCAGCACCACAGTGGGAGGTAGCAAGGCCAATACAGATGGGCTTTCAAGACAGGGAATGGGGTAAGGTATACTCAGATAGACCTAACCCTCTCAAGCAACATTTCTTCAAGGGAAGCTTGAAAAACTAGCTTGAGTTCTCCGGGAAGGGGGGAAGATGTGTGAAGATAGGTGAAGGCTGCCAGTCTAGCTAGATAGAATTTTGTAGATAATTCTGTCATTTGTAAATATTAATGTAAGCCACAGGCTTGTTCTCTTAAATGTTAAAAGGCTGTATTCGATGTTGAACTGAAAAAAAAATGTAACAACAGTGCACTCTGCTGTAAGAAAGCTGATAAGTCAAGCATTATGAAATTCTTTGATCTAAAACTTGGAGCCGAGATGTCGATTGGGAGGCATTCTGCCTATTGTTTTGAGGCCAGAGTTAATGGCTAGAATTTACATGTATAATTTATTTTATTGTTCTGGCTTCCTGACCAGCTGCAAGATCAAAAGGGCTATTAACCTCTGAGTTGCTTTTAGCCTGGGAACCAGAAAGAAATGTTGTAATCTGAAATGAATCAGTGGTACTGTGTTATCGATTTAAGGACAGAAAGAATGAGAGCATTGAGCATTTGTCTTGAGAACATCCAACTCACCAGCACTCTGCCTGTGTTCTATATGTAAGTTTTTTTTAGAACCTTGTTTTCTCTTAGATATAGCTAGGAACTAGGAAGATTAGATCTGTACTGATGTCAGAACATTTCTACTGTATTATTTTAAGTACTTCTCTGTGAGCTCTGAACTCGACTAGCACTCTGTAGTAAGAAGTATTGTCTTGTGTTTTTTATTATTTATTATTAAATATTTTTAAACCTTTCAACTGTGGCTGTTTTATGTAGAGATAATTTAAGCTCTTGTGTACATTGCATGTATAAAGTGATACTGTACTAAGTCACTCTAATAAGACTTGCTGTTCAGTTACACTTACCATTTTAATAAAAATATTTCACAGTAACAATTGGACACCCTTTGTTAAGGGCCTTTTTAGTAGCTGATATTAGTGGGTGGTGGCAGCTGGTACTACCTTTTAGACTGGGCAGAAAGAGGGCTCAGCTGGAGAATCTTTGCCAGCCTTCCCCAGGAGTGTCTGTGTGTTTGTATATAACTCATATCTCAAAGTATGTATGTGTGTCAGCTACTTGGGCAGGGACATGAAGCACTGGGTGGACAGAGAGGGTTCTGGAGGTTTTAATTTGCCCACTAGGCTGAGATCTGGACCCTGTAGCTGTGCCAGTGGGGAGTCTTATTGGGGAGCTGGAGAGAAAGGGAGAAACCAGCCCCAGACTGACTGTGATCTCTGTGTGCTCTTAAGGGAAATTGTACTTTACTGTGTTTGTTATCTTTCCCTATATGGACTCCCCTCACTGGTGTTAGTGGAGATGATTTAGGCTCCTTGATTGCTGGGTCAGTGCACGAGCATCACAATGGGTTAATGTCAAGACAAAACATCAGTGGTGGCAAAGAGTCACCCTGGAATACCCCCCACCCTTTGAATTTTTATCCCTGTAATAATAATTTGTCCTTTATCACAGCTTAACTTCAAAGTGGTTTGCCACAGTTTCATGGTTGCCAGGATGTAATCAATCAGTGTATACATTTTTAAGCACTCTTTTATTTGTGAGTGTGGGATACTGCCAAATGCTTTTGTGAAGTCTATCCATGCCATTCTTAGATTCTTCCCCTTTTTAAAATTCTCCATTATGACTTTATTCAACAACAAATAAGCCTCTGTTCCATATGACTTTCTTTTGTATCCTTTTGTTCTATTGCCATGATTGAGTTCTCCTTGTTGGAAGCTTCCGATGATATGGCAGATGAAGTGCCTGGTTTCTATAGATCATGTAGGAAGCATTCCAACAAGTGCTGTCCCAGAGGAATTTCAGCAGTGGCTTCAGCAAGATAGTTTCTTTGCAATGGCCAATTTTACTGCACAGTCCAAACTGTTATAAGCGATATTATGATTATGCTTAACTGCGTGGACCACCTCAGAGGCTACTGTTGCAGTAATCTTAAGTTCTGGTCCCTTAATGTTTCTGTTCTTTGCTTACTTTGTCATCTGGTGACTTGATTTTGCTTGTAGCTTTTAGCAGTCTTATGTGGATCAGTCACTTCATGTCATGTGACCTCCTTTCTTCCACCATGAATGACCAGGATGTCCTTTTTGCAGTGCATGCAGAATGTTTTTAGGTCATTGCATTTCTCAATCCAGTCAAATGTCATTTTCTAGACATCCTGCCACTTGCATACTCTCTTATTGTTGCTAGCCTGAGACGAAGCTGGCAGTTTCTTCATTCTTGAATATGGACTTACCTGATATACAACACATTTAGCAGAATTGTGCTAGTAGGATGCACGCAGCAAAATTTGCATTTGAAAGAATTGGCTTGGAATAACACTGGCATGAAATACATGTCATTTGAAAGAATTGGCTTAAACACTTGCAACTGAAAGAACTTGCTTAAACACTGGCATCTGGAAGTACTGACTTGAAAAAAAGCACTGGCATCTGAAAGAGCTGGCTTGAAAAATCACTGGAATCTGAAAGAGCTGGCTTGAAAAAACACTGGCATCTGAAAGAGCTGGTTTGAAATAACACTGGTATTTGAAAGAATTGTATTGAAAAAACACGGTCTTGAAAAACAAATCATCTGTAAGAACTGGCTTAAACACTTGCAACTGAAAGAACCTGCTTAAACACTGGCATTTGAAAGAGCTGACTTGAAAAGCACACTGGCATCTAAAAGAGATGGCATGAAAAAACAATGGCGTTTGAAGGAACTGTTCTGAAAAACGTCTGGCATCTAAAAGAATTGCGTTGAAAAAAACCCTGACACGAAAAGCACACCATGTGAAAGAACTGGCATAAAACACTGGCATTTGAAAGAATTGGTATAAAAAAGACAACATCTGAAAACTGGCATAAAAACATTGGCACCTGAAACATGAACTAATTTAAAGTAATTCTACCTTGCTTGTGTTATAGATTTACTGAAGATCTGAGGAATGGCAGAGAGAGAAATTTTTAACCTTACAAACCATTAATAAAGGGTAAATAGTTAATGATAAAATGGCATAGTTGACCCCACAGCTAACTATTCAGGAGGGGGGACATTTCAGCCATTCAGACTCTGACATTAACATACAGCTGGTAGCCATATCTATCAACCATGTAGAGCACGAAATATGGACAATGCTAAATGTAATGAGGGTTAAGGGCTAAAACATCAGGGACAGAGTCTGATTATTGCAATTATATGCTTAGAAAAGTTAGTAGAAGTAGTTGTGCATTAGCAGACATTTTCTTAAAGATATAAAGTATGAAACTTATTCTCAATGTCTGTCATTAGTGACCTTAAACCCAAATGATTTGCCAGAAAACAAATTTTATTGGGAATAGTCCAAAAGTATAAGGCAAAAAATTTGGACATTCTGCAAAAGTCAGAACAGTTAAGAGGAATGTTGGTAGGTTTTATGCTCCTGCAACAGTAAAAACATCTAACCAGAGAAAAATAAAAAGCACACTTAGAAACCGTTACAGACACAGCTGTTTTAACCATTAAAAATCTTACAGCACAACAGCTACAGATTTATCTTGGTGCCCATAGTACACTCAACATCTAAGTAGGGCAGGGAAAAGCTTTTTTTTTTAACTATTAACATTATAGTAATGGTTTACCCTGCACAGCAAAGAAAAAATGGTAAACACCAGGAGAGCCACAACATATTCTATTACCACTATACTCAAACCACTATAGTTCACTTCTAAAGACGGCAGTAAAAACAAATGAACAAAGGAATGAATAAATAAAGTTCACTTGCATTTCCACCTATCAAACCAGTCTGTCCTGAAACAAACATAATACTGTCTATTAGCATGCTTAATGCACTACGTTACTTCTGAACATTATACGCACATTTTTACTTTTAAAAGTACTTCTTGTAAGAAATCACTAAACGACCACTATATAATAAATTACAATGCAGAGGAAACATCACAGACCCCATTTACCTGCAAGCACTAATAAGAAACAAGAAATAAAACCTATAGCACTAATTTTCTTAGCACAACAAAGAAATAAATAAAAGACCATACAGCAGCGAAGCCATATTCAGACTACCCAAAGCAGTACATTTGAAACTTCCTGAGGAGAGCATTACAATAAATAAATAAATAAATAAAAGCACACAGTTCCACCTATAAACACAACTTATCCAGAAACAACCAGGATATGTATTAGTAGAATTCCAAATGCAATAAATTTACCTCTGAACATACCATGCTCCAAAAATAAAGGTATATACACACTGCTGCTTGTAAATCATCCAGAAATAACCAGTATAGATTATCAGAATAAAGTACAGCACCCCCCCAAAATAAAGATTTTATATATATATATATATACACACACACACACACACACACACACACACACACACACACACACACACACACACACATGCACACTTTTTATACCTTTGAAAACTGCTACTTGCAAATCCCAAAACAACCACTACAGATTTAAATACTGTACCTCATTTAACTTTGAACATTACAAAAGCAAAAACTGAAATAAAAAACAATATTCCCTCTGCACTTTTTAAACCTTTAGAGCTATAAAACACTACTTCTGCTTACCACTGCAATCACAGTCTTTGCTGGCCTGGATGGCTGGCTTGTTGGCTTCCCTTCTGGGCTGGATGGCTGGCTTCTTGGCTTTCTCTGCTGGTTAGCTGGCTTGCTGGCAGCAGTGGCTGGCTAGCTAAGATCCTCAATCAAAAAAAGGCTGTAGAAGAACTAATAAAAAGTGTTGCATTGCCAGAGGCTTACTAGGGATCTTCCTGCCCCAGTCCCTACCCCTTTCATGAATTGCAGCCAGTTGCTGCATGAGTTAAAACACTAGGACCTAACAGGGAATACCTCTGCCTGCAAGTTCAGGTTGGTGGTGTAACTGAATTGACACTTCTGCAATGTGTCACTTTTATAGTTCCACTGATTTATACAGCAGGCAACAGTATTATTTGATTCAACTCATGAGTGTCCCACTGGGAACAGGACTGGTGATGGCCCTAACAGAATTCTAGAAATCCCACCTCTTCTTTATTCCTGTTTTTCCCTTTTATAATCTAGTAAATAATGACTAAATTAAGACATTGTGATCTAGGTAACAGCTTTGAGAATATTCTCACAAATGATAATAATGTATGCTTCACTACCCTATTAAAAGTACATTTACAAAATGAGCAATTTTACAGCCCCCCCCCATCATGTAGTTATGGCTTTGGGAATCATAAAAATGGGTTGTAGGCCCTGAACAACCTAATAGCATCTTGGCAATGGAGAACATGTGTACGTGCCTTTAAAAGTGTACTGTACCTGATAAGGTATAGCAAAACTAATCGACACAAGAAAGTGTGTCGTTTTGCACAAGTAGTGTAACCTCCCTTCCAGAGTGAATCGTGAGTTGGCAAACATCCCTTAGAGTGAATAAATCCTGCTTCTTCCAAGTTCCAGTCGTGATTATTACTATTAGAAAATGGAAGTTCTTAAAATATTTCTCTTTGCCTTCTTTCAATAATTCCAGTCTATAATGACATATTATCTTAATGGTATCAGGTACTGGAGATATCCAGTAACTATACTATGAAAGTGATAGTCTTGGTACCTGCAGGCACAAGTGAATTGCATTATTTGCAAATAGTTTGTGTGGAATTTAAATTTTGTTACATTTTGTTTTATAAACTTTTCTTTATCCTTTTAATTTAGTGACAAAGTATATAGCAGTTGTGATATTCTGATACCTGTAGCCTACAAGCAGAAATACATTTGTTTGTTTATATTACTGTTCAAAAAACTGCTACTGGTAATATAAATCAAAGCCAAGTAATTTTCAGTTGACTGCCAAATTGCATGTCTCTCACTGATGTGATAATTATATTTTTCACTGGTAAAAATATCTTGTCTATCCAGGCAACTTTACAGATTTTCTGCACAGGTGCATAATGAAAGGTAATTGTTTTTCTTCTACTTAAAAATGCAAATTTGGTGAGGAGAACTGCAGGTGTTTACATCTTTCTGTTGTTTTAAGATGATTTATTGTTAAAGTAGGTTTGGTGTTAAGTGATTTCTTGTTGAACTATCTATCAATATGCCTGCATACTTTAATCAAAAACATGAACCAGAATGATTGACCTGAGTGATACGAAATAAATAATATAAAAGTCAAAACACAGGAAATTCACAAACAGAACAAGATGAAAGATAGTTGATCAAAAACAGAATGGGCATGGGTTTTTTATGGTATATGAACTCGTCCTCAGATGAGTCATGCTTTATCAATTTTTGAACATTAAAAATGTAACTGGAAAAGTATAAATATACACACACAAACACACAGTAACACGCTCATTCTGGGCTTGGACCTTGGCTTATATAAACAGTAATTTACAGTGTGGACAAGTAAAAAATGTTGGATAACACTGCTGCCTCATACAATAAGAAGTACTTCTTCTTAAAATAAACCAAAATTAAAAGAAATTTCATAAAATCCACTTCCAGGTGAACGCCTCAAGACATTTAGGACAGCTGCGGGGCAGGACAGATCAGAGGGCTAAAGGGTTGATTGATATTGTGCTCTTGCAGTAGTTTAGGGTTTGGTTCAGGGACCTTTAACATATCACTCAATGTACAGTCTGCAAAAGATAGAATTTTATGGGAAAGTATGATAGCAAGAAATGTGAGTGGGTTGTCTACTCGGATGAGAAGGAGAACATAATATAGGGCCAGAATACAGGATGGGATTGGAAAAAAAGTAGGAGACAGGCTGAGGTTATGACACAAGTGGTAGTCACAGGAAAACAGCAAGTGGGAAAGTGGTCAGGCCAGTGAGAAGAAGCTGAGGTACAGGTTATGTGCAGAAACAAAGAAGGGGAATAAAAATATGGGAGAGGCAGCCAAGAATGAAAAGACACAGGAAAGGACACCATGGTGAAGGAACAGTGGTAAAAATTTCTGATGAAAGAGAAGCAAGGCCAGGCATGTGCATGCTGGGAGCAACAAAAGAAGGAAAGCAGGATGGAAGAAGGCAAAGAGTGGTGCTATGCCAAATAAGTAAATGTAGAGCATTAGATGGACTAGGTGATGAAAAGAATGAAAAGAAAACCGGATCCGAAGGTAGGGAGGCATAGCCCAGGGGGGGGGGATCAACAGCAAGCAGAATTGAGCAAGGGGAAGCAGGTTAGCACTGGTGATTATGGACATGACCATTGGTCATTCTGTGACCTGTGTGCTGCCCCAGCAACCAAACTATAAGTGATTAATTAAAATAAGTAACTAAATAAATAATGCTGTAAGTTGGCTAGCAGTAGAAGGAGGTGTTTGGTAAAATATGCCAGGATAAGATGGAATTACCAAGTCATGTTGAATTGTTATTGGCTGTAATAATCAGGTTGGCAAAACATGTATAAATCAAAATTGGAAAATGTCTAAAGAATTGAAGTGTTCAGAATTGGAGGAGTTAAAGAAGGACTTGAGAAAGGAGGAGGTACAGGTGACCAGGGAAAATATGAGGTGGATGTTTCTTCAAAAATAGACACCACAGATCTCCTATGTATCAGGAATGCTAAGGGACTGTAGGGCAAAACAATGGCCCTTGAGGAATGCTAAGGGACTGAAGGGCAAAACAATGGCTCCTGAAAATGGACTATGATAGCATGGCCATGGTGAACTCACTATATTAATTTTTTTTCAGTAAAGCTAGAAAGATAAATATCTTGTTGTATGTTTCAGAGGGGAAGAAAACACTTCTAAGATCAGACTAAATCTTTACATTTTGCATTTATTTTATTAATTATTTTGAGGATGATCATCAACAGTTAAGTTATACATTGTTAGTTGATATGAATATTGGAATAATTTTAAGTAATATATCTATTTGGTACAAAGGGATGGTAACTAGTCACAATACTGATATTGTTAACCTATTACTTATTACTTGGATTTTTACAAATTGTATCAGTTGTATCTCTCTCTCTCTCTCTCTCTCTCTCTATATATATATATATATATATATATATATATATATATATATATATATATCCCTATATGTATACATGTATATATATATATATATATATGCATATAGCATATATGCATTTGTGTGTGTCTGTGTGTGTGTGTGTGTGTGTGTGTGTGTGTGTGTGTGTGTATATATATATATATATATATATATATATATATATATATATATATATATATATATATATATTCACACACACACACACACAGCAGTAGAAGAAAAGGAAAGCACTGGAAGTGTACCAAGAGCTTGCAAAATTCATTTCACTGTAATAAAGGAAACTGTACTTTTAGCTCTTTCAGAAAAATCCATGCTAACTGTAATAAAGGAAAGTGTACTTGTAACTCTTAGTGAAAAATGCAGCTCACTGCAATAAAAAAAAATTATATTTGTAAATTTTACAAAAAAATCCAGCAAACTGTAATAAACGAAATTATAATTGTAAATCTTTCATAAAAATCATATTAATGATCAAAAAATCAGAAATATTTATTTTATAAAACTTATAACTGGTAAAATCTGTTGCAAAATATCATTAAGTAACCTATCTCTATATAACGTTTTTGATGACGTGATTAAATAAAGGGTCAGTAAGATAAGTTGTGTGTCACCCATTTATATATATGTATATATATATATATATATATATATATATATATATATATATATATATATATATACTGAGCATCAGTTAATCAAACTTAATCTATCGAACATCAGCCTATCAAAAGTAACTCAAAAGCAAAGAAAGCTCCCTTGCTTATTATATATACCAACTATGGGATTTTAGTGCGGTGGGGAAAGGGCAAATTCCTCCATTGAGACATTGTAGTGCTATCCCACATATCAGTACTGACGGTAATTTAGATCATCTGATTTTCAATGATCTGTTCCTGCTTTTTCCCATATTTGACAAGTTGCCATTCAGCAACTTGGCAGTTACCCCCCCCCCCACTTTCTTTCGCGTTCTCTCTCTCTCTCTCTCTATATATATATATATATATATATATATATATATATATATATATATATATATATTTGTATATGCATGTATAATGGTCTGCGGGTTCAACACAAATGGTTCAGTGGGACTTTGCTCCCTTCAAGAATGTGTTAATGGTATTTCAGAAGCTTTCTACATTAAAGTCATTTTTAGACTAATGTATTATGCTTGGGCTTACAGGAAATAGTCCCCCAAATCAAGAAACTACAAATAGGTTCATCACTGTACAAATCCTATTCAAAAAAGAAATATGTTGACAAAAAAGCCAATTATTCTCAAGACTAACAAGCTAAGAAAAAAAACTAACAAGTTATTCTTATAGTGTGACCTAAACCTTTTTGGTAGTAAAGTATTCTAGCTATATATAATCCCCAGGATAATGTCTGAAAATTGAAGGTCACAGTGAAACCATTGCCTGAAAAGTCCAACTTTAGTTCAGTCTCTGACTAATTCCATAGCTATTTAGATGATACTGAGTAATGTCCTGGAAAAAATGTTATGCACCTAGCTAACAGAATACTTAAAAATTGTGGATTTTTGTTAGGCATAACTGATGATATACTAGTTAATGTAGAAAATGACTGCTTAATGGGCCAGAACTTACAGGTCTTACAAAAGCTTTTACCATTTCTGGTCACAGCCTACAATAAGATGCCCTCATGCCAGCTGGCTTAGTCCAGAATCATCCCTTTGGTTTAAGTTTACCTCACTAACAAATCTTTCAAGCTAAAAATTAGAAAATGTTTCTACGATTCCTTCAATTAAAAGTATTGTTCAAGGCTTCATTATGGTACTGCATATTTCCTCCATTTTTATTGACCTACTATCTTTCGAAATCACATGCTTTACTTTAATACTTTGCATGGATGACATGGTAATTTAACTATGAGTCCTTTCCCTTACAAGCATTTGGAAACACCTGCAAAAATTATATGTATATGGTATCATATTGCTTAATATCCATATCTTCTGCTTAATGTATCAAAAAAAAAAACAAGTCCGTGATCAATGGAGTAAAGCAACAACTGGCAGCAGTTCTATTAGACTAGTGCATCAAAGGTATTTACCTACAACCTTTAGGTATGACATCAACTTTCTAATTCCTACGTCTATGGCTGAAACACAAGTACAACTTCCAGGTCTCTATATTACATTTGAAGGCAAAGATCCATAACTTCTAGTTTTGGTCATGTAAAATCTCCAAAGTTATCTTCCTAACGGGTAAGATAGTAATTGCAAAAGTAATCATATAGGCTCCGGGTGCAAAATGAGTTATCAGTTATTACTGTGGCATTCAAAAACCTAATTTTCTACAATCAACTTTTAATAAAATAATAGATTTATGACACAATTTGTACTACAAGAACATAACATCATATTTTTGTCTCTTAATCAGGCAGCCAGTTTGTTTTATTTAAAGACCTAACATTGTAAGTTCTTTGATTTTTAAAAGTACTAAAACTCTATACTATTCCATTTCCAGCAGGAAAACTCTGTCATAGACAAATCAGCTGATCCGATCCCATCCTACAAATGCTTCATTCTCAGGAGCAATTCATAGTGAACCCAAGTGCTGTGACTAGTTTCTAAGCTGACTGTGGAAATCACTACTTTCCTCAGTAAACAAAACAAAACAAAAAAATGTAGATTCTAAACTGAATTAGAAAAAAAAAAACTGAAAGCCCACATTCTTAAGAAGTAATGAAATTGATTCAAAGGGAACCACCTGATAGAATACACTTAACAAGCACTGTTATACTACCTAATGTAGCTAACTAACCTCACTTAATTTTATCATTTATCACAGACTTTATACTACATTGTCTATACATGCATTAGTAAATATGCCCATCCTAAGTTCTGCCTCATAGTAATAGTAGTGCAACCCCAGTAACAAATGTAGCAATAGCAACTCTTCTCCAAAGGTGCTTTTGTATAATTAAAGCAAACAATGGTAATGCACAAAGCACAATGAATACCTCTGATAATAGTAAAAGGGCAACTTTGTTAAGCACTAGTTTTGTAGGAGTCCATAATAGAATAGAAGTTACCACAGAACAGGGTGCAACAGAGCCATAGGTTCATAGGTTCATAGGTAGGTACTAGGCTATCTGCCCGAAGGCATTTAAAAGCCTAGCCAGGATGTGTTGGCTTTCGCCACTCCCTTAGATAAGTTCCCTGTGCCTCTGTCCAGCAGATCCACTGAAGTGATCCCCGGGGTAAACTTTCTGTTTCCCATCCAGCCGTCAAGGTTTCTTTTGAAGAGTGTTAGCGAGGAGCTCTGCCTAATGTAGATTGGAATCTTGTTCCAAAGCATGGGAAGTCTCTGCGACAGAAATCTATCCCTCTGGCACGTCCTATTTATTGTTGTGGTGAGGTTTAGATCCCTAGAGCGTGTGGCTCCATAATTGTCTAATGACCAGTGCTATTTCCTGATCTGGCTCACCTGAATTTAAGGGGCAAAAAAAAAAAATATATATATATATATATATATATATATATATATATATATATATATATATATACACTACCCAGACAAGCTCCTCGTGGGTCTGCAGAGTGGTCCTAGCAGCAGGGAACTCAGAAAAGCGACCACTTTCTGGATTTAAGTATCTTTGCTTTTTTTCACTTGGAATAGCTTCTGTAGCTTACCCTGAACTAGCTTGAACTGTTTTTAACTGTTTGCTGCATTATTTTAAAATCTGCACTTAAAGTTACATTTTAGTCGAATTTGATTGAAAGTTTGTTGTTTGTTTGTTTAATTTAACTGTGGAGGCTGCCCACTAAAGTGTGCTAGCCTGTGTAACTAATTTATCACTGTTCCTGCATTTTCTGTGTGTTTCTACCAAAAAAACAAAAAAAAAAAACAAATCCTTGTTTTCCCGCCTTCCTCGACTAGTTTAGACCAGTTTACAGGCATTGCTGTATTCTGGGCTGTGGTGTAGTTCCTGTGTTGTCCATTACCTTACTTGGATAGAAGGAAGTTTCTTTGCTCACCAGTGGGAGTGGGGAGCCTTGAGCAGCCTACCTGTCCCTGTAGGAAGTGACCTCAGCACAAGAAGCTGTAGTAATTGGTTGTTTTGGACCATTTCTAGCTCTTTTGTAGTTCACTGTTTAAAATCCACCTCTGGGCGTTTTTTCTGGCTATACTACTCAGACAAGCTCCTCGTGGGTCTGCAGAGTGGTCCTAGCAGCAGGGAACTCAGAAAAGCGACCTCTTTCTGGATTTAAGTATCTTTGCTTTTTTTTCACTTGGAATAGCTTCTGTAGCTTACCCTGAACTAGCTTGAACTGTTTTTTAACTGTTTGCTGCATTATTTTAAAATCTGCACTTAAAGTTACATTTTAGTCGAATTTGATCGAAAGTTTGTTGTTTGTTTGTTTAATTTAACTGTGGAGGCTGCCCACTAAAGTGTGCTAGCCTGTGTAACTAATTTATCACTGTTCCTGCATTTTCTGTGTGTTTCTACCAAAAAAATAAAAAAACAAAAAAATAATCCTTGTTTTCCCACCTTCCTCGACTAGTTTAGACCAGTTACAGGCATTGCTGTATTCTGGGCTGTGGTGTAGTTCCTGTGTTGTCCATTACCTTACTTGGATAGAAGGAAGTGTCTTTGCTTACCAGTGGGAGTGGGGAGCCTTGAGCAGCCTACCTGTCCCTGTAGGAAGTGACCTCAGCACAAGAAACTGTAGTAATTGGTTGTTTTGGACCATTTCTAGCTGTTTTGTAGTTCACTGTTTAAAATCCGCGTTTGCATGGCTTTGTGCGGTTGTGCGCGCAGCACCGGTTAAACAAGGTTAAACTTTTTCTGGATCCGCCAAGTCTGCTCTTCAAATTTTCCCTTAAGGAAGCTCTACTCTTAGTATAACCAGACTACTTACTATATTATAAGACTAGCACTTGTTCTCAATACTTCTCTAATAAGTAAACACTCTCGTAGTAAGTAAAGCACTACATCTACTTACCACCCCTGTTATCCACTTCCCTTAAAGGTACAGCATTCCATTATACTGTTCTAGCATGTCGAGTGGTAGATCACTGGCGTCGTCTCCAGTTCAGCTGGTCAATCTGGGTATCTTGAGACAATGCTACAATTGTCTCATGTACACAGACAACCCTCTCCTCCTCCCAGCAAACACAAATACATGTGAGAGATGCAACTATATAGCCAAACTGGAGGCTGAACTCTCTCAACTCAGGGCTGGCATGACCAGACAGGAGGAGATGGCAACCACACACACAACAATCCCAGTCCCACATAGACCTACCACAACTGCAAACCAAACACATAAAAACACAAAGACATACTTGGAGGCTCTAATAAAAAACTTACCAAAACAACAGAGGCTCCCAAAGCAGACACCCAAAAATCCACCACCTCAAAACAAAACACATGCAACACATACTTCAATAAATCAGTGTGTCAACCAATCACAGCCCTTAAGGCCAAACACCTTGCCTGATACACTAGTAATAGGTGACTCTATAGTCAGACATACTGATGTCCCGCTGACCAGGCTGAACAAGGAGAAGGTGACTGTGAGCTGTCTATCGGGAGCTAGGATCCGCCACATAACACACGCACTCAAGTCACTCCAAAGCAAGTACAAATATGACTCCATCATTGTCCATGCTGGTGTGAATGACCTGAGATGTACCTCCTTGGACTACATGAAAAGAGACATAGAGGAGCTCTCCGATTATGTAGCCCAGGCTGGTATGACCCTGACCCTGAGCAGCATCTTGCCCTCACCAAGAATGATACCACAATACAAAGACAAGATGATCAGCTTTAACAATTGGCTCAGGTACTGGTGTCATTCTAAGGGGATCCAATGTCTGTCTGCCTGGGATGACATGTTGGACAAGCCACGCTGCTTTGCAAGGGATGGCTTACACCTGTCACCACTGGGCTTCCGGATATTGGCTAAGGCTCTTGCCACCCCCATAGTGCCTTTTTTAGGCAAGGCTCAAAAGACAAACCCACCTCCTTAGAAAACAATAATGGAAAAAAACTAAGGGTAATGCTGCTCAACGCCAGAAGTCTAAATCTCAAGATGCAGGCACTTGGTGCACTCCTCAGCATGGAGAACATTAACGTCTGTGCAGTAACTGAAACCTGGTTCAAGGCTCCTGAGAGCACCCCAGCTTTACCAGGCTATACCTCGTATCATGCTTTTTGGCCCCAAAACCCGGGCCGAACCACAAAGGGAGGAAGAGTGTCCATATTCATCAAGGACACCCACACCTCCAGGTTAGTAGCAATACATGAAGCATCAGAGACCATACAGGTGCAACTAACCATAGGCAAAACTGCTATACAACTGGTAGCATGTTACAGACCACCCTCCCAATCTCAAGAACTCTGCTCAGCCTTCCTGAAGACATTGGAGGATATGAATGTATCACAAAATACCATCATACTGGGAGACTTCAACTACCTAAACATAGATTGGGTACATTATTCTAGCCCTAATACCCTAGCCCAAAGGTTCCTGGAATTCATAAATTCAAATGCACTGGAACAATTAGTCACCTCTCCCACTAGGGGAGATAATATACTAGACCTGATTATCACAAACATGGGGACAAAATGCTCCACACCGGACATATACCCCTCACTAGTGAGATCTGACCACAAACTAATCACCCTGGATATACATATCCCACCTCCACCCCCAGCACAAAAGACCACAGTGAAAAACTTCTCAAAAGCAGATTTCACTCTTCTTAAGACTGAGATGGTATCCTTTAAGCCCACTGTGCCAGTGGATACCACATCCCACAATGCCGAATCCTTCACAAATGCTTTCTATGGACATCTCCAAGAATGCATGGATCATGCAATCCCAAACAAATCCAAGTCCCTCTCCACCAAAGGTAAACGTCCTGTCTGGTGGACCTCAGCCATAAACAAATTGTACAACAAAAGAAGGAAGCTACTGCACGTCAGAGCAAAATCCCATGAAGGG
Organism: Protopterus annectens; assembly: GCF_019279795.1. Lineage (NCBI taxonomy): Eukaryota > Metazoa > Chordata > Ceratodontiformes > Protopteridae > Protopterus > Protopterus annectens. The sequence continues at coordinate 444,195,185 of NC_056747.1, read as the reverse complement.
AAGACATCTCTGATCAACATTAGCAGAAAACTATGTTCTCTCATAAAAACATCCAAGGCCAACTTTGAGAGAAAAATCGCTAAGGACACTAAAGATAACCACAAAGCCTTCTTCAGCTATGTTAGAAACCTGGGCGGAAACCCTCAGATATGCTCAGAGTTGGTTCACAACAATAAAAAATACACTGAACCCACAGATATTGCCAACATTCTGGCTGACAGGTTCAGTGCAAATTTCTCCCCTCCTTCACCCCCAAAAGAAGAAATACTTATCCCAGCTGAATGTAATCTCCCTGTCATCTCAGATGTCCAAGTGAGAACCGCCCTAAACAAAGCAAAAAACACAGCATCAATGGGACCTGACGGTATCCCGGGTTGCATGTTACGTGAACTCCAAGAGGAGCTAAACCCACACATAAAAATGCTATTTAACCTTAGCCTTACTTCGGGATATGTACCTGAACACTGGCGTAGAGCAACAGTGGTTCCACTCCACAAGGGGGGGGTGCCTCTACAGACCCTGGAAACTACCGCCCCATAAGCTTAACCAGCCTGGTCTGCAAAGCTATGGAAAGAATCATTATGGAACTCATAAACAGAGACATAGGGGACCTACAGACACTTGACCCCACCCAGTTCGGCTTTGTAAAGGGCAGATCCTGCCTTTTAAACCTGGTTGACTTTTCCGAAACAGTCACTAGAGCCATTGACGAGGGCAAAGCAGTCCATACAGCATACCTGGACTTGGCTAAGGCCTTCGACACAATACCCCACTAAGGCATCATAGATAAGCTCAACAGCTTAAATGTAAACCCTTATGTCACTAGATGGGTTGCAAACTGGCTAAAGGACAGAACCCATAAAGTTAAAATCGCTGGAGCAATGTCAGACTCAAAGCCAGTCAGAAGTGGTGTCCCACAGGGATCAGTCCTGGGACCCCTCTTATTCAGCATTTATTTCTCAGATGTTAAAGCAAACATGGGAGGGCTGTGGCTGACAAAGTTTGCAGATGACTGTAAACTAGGCGCCATAGTCGATACACCAGCAGACACACACATCCTACAAAAAGGCCTCACAGAAATGGACAACTGGTGCTGGAGTCACGGCCTTAAACTAAATGCCAAAAAATGTATAGTCATCCCCTTTGGGAAAAACAAAGTACCCACAAATTATCACATAGACAGCAACCCACTGAGTACTGAAAAAGTAATCAGAGACCTAGGGACCCAAGTCGGCAGCGACCCCTCATTTGATAGCCACATTGCCAAAGTGGTTAGAAAGACATTTTACCTTGCACACCTCATCATGAAGGGATTCACATCCAGATCCAAGGATGTCATTGTACCCCTATATTCCTCCCTCATCAGACCCATGATTGAGTACAATGCCCCATTTGGTATGTACCTCACCCGGCATTTGCAACAGCTGGAGGGACCACAAAAGTACCTCACCAAGAGGATCAAGGGTCTCCAACATATGTCTTATTCTGCCAGACTAAAGAAACTTCAGCTCTATTCAGTATCATACCGCCTGCTCAGAGGTGATCTCTGCCTGATGTACAAGGCCATGTCCAATCAGGATCAGATGGACATGCTCCACCTCAAAAAATCCAAGTCCATCAGGACCACGAGAGCTAAAGACTTAAACCTCGGCACAAGTATGAATAGGACATGCTGGAGGATAGATTCATAACCCAGAGGCTTCCCATGCTTTGGAACAAGATCCCAGTTCATATTAGGCAGAGCCCCTCGCTGACTCTCATCAAGAGAAGTCTTAATGAGTGGATGGGAGATCGTAAGTTTACCCCAGGGGTCACATCTGTGTCACTGCTAGACAGGGGCACAGTAAACTAATTCTAGTATATAAGGGGACCTTCATTGTGTCACTACTAGAAACAGTATTCTAAATTTATTCTGTACATTTTTGTACCATTTCATGGGGTGGCAAATGCCACATCACTATGGCTTGGCTTACAAATGCCCCAGGGCAGATAGCCTAGTACTATACTATGAAACTATGAAACTATATACATATATATATATATATATATATATATATATATATATATATATATATATATATATATATATATATATATATATGTGTGTGTGTGTGTGTGTGTGTGTGTGTGTGTGTATATATATATATATATATATATATATATATATATATATATATATGTGTATACATATATATATATATATATATATATATATATATATATATATATATAT